>NW_005842290.1:1053010-1055982 GCF_000455745.1 Alligator sinensis | reverse complement strand
TCCTACCATGTTTAGTTTGCATCCTGAAGCAATCGCTAAGGTATGTTATGCCCATTCTTATTATGTTACTAAAGCAGGGATCCTGGTTTTCTCCGGTTAAAAATCACAAATTCTCTGATGAAAACCCCCCCAAAATCTGTTACTCCCCACCCACAGCCCCCCATACCCTCAGCCCTGCTGGAGGGGGGCCTCAGCTGCCAAGGCTACAGAACAAGGGATCCAGGGTCACAGCCCCTTGCCCCCCACAGCAGCACCCAAGCCCTGGCTGTCACCCATGAGAGGCAGCAGCTGCTGCAGCAGAGCAGAGCGAGGTGCCCAGCTCCCTCTTCCTGTGGCCAGAGCAGATCCCGTGGTGGGAGTCGATGTGGGCTGCCCAATACGGGCTCAGGTTCCTGGCCCTGCTGCCATCCTCCTGGGGCCTCTGTGGCACAGAGGGCAGGACCCAACCCAGCCCAGCAGAGCAGGGCCAAGTGGGGAAGCTCGGTGCCATCTCTGTAAGCCCTGTACTGTCATGGCGAAGTGCCTCCTGCCTGCCTGGTAGCAGCGGGAGGCACAAGTCCATGCCACCACCCCAGCTGCTGCCAGGTGGGCAGGAGGCACTTCACCATGGCAGCATGGGGCTCGCACTGGTGGCACCGAGCTTCCCTGCCTGGCCCTACTCTGTCCTGCCACGCTAACTTCCACCCGCTGGGCTGCAGAGACCCGGGGGGGGCGGGCAGCAGAGTGGGGAGCTGGAGCCACAGTGGGCAGCCTGCACTCACCCCCACTCCAAACCTGGGGGGCATGTGCCCCCCATTCCCCACCAGGAGTGCATGCAGCAGCAGGGAGCCAGCCCCCTGCCCCCCCCAGACGAGCCACCCATGGCTCTGTCCCTCTCCCTGCCCAGCCCCTGTGGCTGCACACATGGACCCAGGCCCCAAGCCCCATGCAGTGCTTCAGCTGGGCAGCAGCCCCAGCCCCAGCGCTGCCCAACTCCCTCCCTCACTATGGGGCCCTCAATCCTGCACCCAACTTACCTGTGGGAGCTGCTCTCCAGGCTGCCTGGCAGCCATGTGCATATATACACGCACATATGTGCATGGTGTCCTCTGCCTGACCATCCTCCTCCTGCTCCCCCCAGCCCCTTGCAGGCTGAAAATCTGCCAGCCTGTGAGGGGAAAATGCATCTGTTCCCGCATTTTTCTCATTTAAAGGAGAAGACCTGGGTTTTACTGCATTTTTCCATGGCAAACAGAAAACCTGGATCCCTGGTAATCATGCTGGCATTGTTTGCAGGGCACAGTCTACCCTGTCAGTTCTGTTTCATTTTAGCTGAGTCAATATTTTGTTTTTAAATGAGATTTTTCAAAGGTTTTTTTATAGGATGTATGCTGCAATCTATTCCACCCAGATCAGATTCTAGTCTTTGCAACTTGCAGATTATTTTCTAAGAAAAAAACTGAATTCTTCCTCCTCTGAGACATTCCTCCATTCCACCCCATTCTGTTTGGCTATAGAACATAGTACCGTATGCATTATCCTTTTTTTCTTGTACCCTCTTTCTTTCCACATTGAATTCTTGAGCATCAGGAGATAATTTTGTTCCAGTGAAACAGGAGGATGCTATATTTTAATTGTTCACTAATTCTGTTGTATTGGCCCAGTCTCAGTATTTTTTAGAACAGCATGTCAAGTAATTCTTTGTTTCTTACACAAAGAAGAAAGAGCAGCCAGGAAATTCAGAGGGATGCGTAATGCCATTGATCACACAAGATGCTCAGTTGTATGAGTGCAGAATGCTAGGCTTGGCTCTGAATTTCTTGGATTTATTTTTTTTTCTTTGTAGTTTCTTTGCTTATTTAAATAAGCTAGTATTTTTCAAGGACATTTAGTCTCTGGTTTAAATTACAGATCTGAGCTGCTTTGTAAAACACAGGCAGCTAATGTATTAAACCATGAGAGGCATTTTTAAAAGCACTATGTAAGACTAATCCCATTTAAAACAGGCCATCTCCTAAACACTTCTGCAGATCGTATCCTAGACTTTCCTGTGCATGTAGTTATAAAGAAACTGATATACATCAGACATTGGTTACACAAATTCCAGAGCCTGTCCCCAAATAACACTTTCATTTACATCAGAATCTAATAGTTGTTTGCTGATCTAATGTTGTTTGAATAATTGCAGATGGTCGCTAACATATCTGGCTGTGAGACCATGAGTTCAGCTGCAATGGTTCACTGCCTGAGGAAGAAGCCTGAGGAAGAAATTATTTTAAAATATCAGCTGCAAAAGGTAGGGGGTGATATAGGGGATAAGTCCATTTCAGGTAGCTACAGGTGGCTGTTAACAGAGGGGCAGGGGCAGCTTCTGAGTGAGTTAGTGGAGCATAGCCTCATAGGTACTGTGATTGCCAGCGGAGAAAAGTGAATTTAAGGATAGCTCTGGGATTGGACATGCATAAGTTAAGTCTTTTTTCAATTTTGCTGGTTAAATCCAGTTTCACATTTGGCTTTTTA
This sequence comes from Alligator sinensis, assembly GCF_000455745.1. Classification (NCBI taxonomy): domain Eukaryota; kingdom Metazoa; phylum Chordata; order Crocodylia; family Alligatoridae; genus Alligator; species Alligator sinensis. The sequence continues at coordinate 1,053,483 of NW_005842290.1, read as the reverse complement.
TGTCTTAGACTTCAAAGGAAATGCTTTGAAATCCTCGCTCTAGGTGCTCTGATTCCTTGATTGTGCTGTGCAAGTCAAATTCAGCCACTGTGAAAACAGTTGTAATGGCATGACATCTACCATTGTGCTTAATCGGGCCCAGCATCTTCTTTTCTCTTGTCACAATGAATCATATTAGCTTGATTTCTTGGTAGAAGCTTCCACGTGGAAAGCAGTAACAGCATGACAAATAAATGCTTTTGCTTTTCTCTCTTCCAGGAAATCCCATTTATCCCTGCTGTTGTAGATGGCGTTTTTATTCAGAAGAACCCTGAAGACCTAATGGCTGCAAAAGAGTTCAGTGCTGTTCCATATATAATAGGAATAACTAACCATGAATACGGCTGGTTCATTCCTTACGTAAGAGATTTCTGATAGCTTTGCACAGCTGTCTGCATGAACTGTTGCATTAAACCAGGGTAACACTTTCTTTC
>NW_005842290.1:1041448-1052979 GCF_000455745.1 Alligator sinensis | reverse complement strand
TGAAAGACAGACAATTTGAGCTTCCATTCTTGTGTACCTAAAGCCCACAGGACATATTTCAAGGCTTGCCCCCAATTGTCCATGCCTTTGTGGATAGCATACATCTGACAGGATTTTCTACCCTTCCCAAGAAAAAACTTTACATTTATAAAGGGTCTGCCATTCAGAAGGATACTAGAGCCATGCATAGATTGCTGCTGGGAGAACAGGGTAGAGAAAAGCCATGTCTAAAAATTAGAAGAGGTTGGTAATCAAATTAACAATCTACATTGCTTTCTCTCCTGGCATTTGGTAAGTAGGAGAATGCAGGACTGGTCATATCATCACTTAAGAAGTTCTTCAAATATTATCTAAGGTTTTCTAAAGAGGGGTTCAGTGGCCTACATTTTCTTAAACAACTAGACCTTCGATGCCCAGCTCCTTTTTTAGAGAGTTTGGGGTCCCCTGCTGCTCAGACCCTTTCAGAGGTCTCAGTGGGAGACCCTGTATCACTGGCCTTTCTTTGAATATTTCAAAAAGTAAAATAAATAAAGTACTGTTTTTTAGCTAATAAAACCATTAGGGCATCTCTACCCAAGACAGTAACAGTGACGCATAGAAATCAATGTTTTTGTTTGCGATCCAACTTCAGAAGCAGGTTTACACTCCAGTTCTCTTCCCATCGCGAACTCTAACTTTCTTAAAGCTGAGAAACCTATAAATCACAAGAATTCCCATAGACATGGTTTAATTTACCCTATATCAGAACTTAAGGAATTTATATCTAGACATTTGCCTCTCATGATGTTTATGAAGATCATGAGTAAAGGATGACCTGGTACAGGGGACTATTTAGAAACCCCATAAGTTCCTGGTTAAAGGGTCTTGCTCTTCTGCTCAGGGTCATACTGATAGTCAAATCTGGGGCCACAAAGGAAATTCTCCTGTCAGTGACGTGGTCATGAACTGAAGGAAGCGGGGAGTTTCCCTCCACTGTAATAAGAGTCACTGGCCTTTTCTTAGGATGTTGTGAGTATATATTAACCACTACTTCCCTCTTGTTGCAGTAGTGGAGCACTGGCAGTGCCCTCATGTCTGCTGCCTTTACCGTCCTATGGCATGTTACTGGGTGTTTCAGGGATTATGCCTCAGTTGAACATGTGGGCCTGAAGTGGTGATTCTGGTGATTGCAGATGTGAGGGCCTAAGACACCCTTTCCATGCATGTGTTATGTATGCTGTATTTTGTACTAACCTTTCTAGTCTAGCAACTAGACCTTGATAAAACTCAAAAAGCTTTGGACCCTCGTATGGAAAACAAGACCATCCAAAGCTGTAATACCTGATGCTCACAACAATTCTGGAAGGGGTATTAAACCTCAGTGCTTAAGCCAAAATCTTATCAGGATGAAACCTAATGCAGAGGCAGATTATTTCACATTAGCTTCCTGCAGGGGTTTGCACCGTCCTCTGAAAAATCTGCTTCTGGCCAGTGTTAGGTAGAAGGTAGCGCAGGGTAGCACTTCAGAGACCTTCAGAGAAACATGAACTTTCATTGGCAACAGTCTACTTTGTCAGCAACTTTGCTCATGAAGGAGGTTGCTTCCCACAAAAGCTCATGTCTCTCGCAGCCAGTTAGTCTCTGAGATGCCACCCTTCCCTACTTTCTGCCTGGTTTCAGGCTAACATGGCTGACCCCTTCTGGCCTTTGTTAGAAACCTGCACTGGACTACAGACCTGATCCTGGATGCCAGCTCCTGTGGCCCTTTGCTACGTAGTACATTAGTTTGTAAACCTAAGTGGTGTGATATGTCTTACCTGCTGAGGCTTTGGGGCCTGCGTGTGTTGTTATAAATGGAACTGATTATTTTTAATATTTTCCTCTAGTTAATGGGCTTGCCTGGCCTGAAGGAGGGGCTGGAGAGAGAAACCATAACTTCAGTATTGGAGAATATGCTACCACTTTTGGTGAGGAACTAGCAGACTGATTAATCTCCCTTTAACTTGCTCAGTGCTTAGGGATTGGACTTCTGTTTTGTCTTGGCTTTGTTATGATAAATTAAAACGGAGGCTGGAATTCTAAGTGCATTTTTCACCCCTAGGTATCTACTTACTCCTAAGTTTACTCCTAGGTTTTACCTACCCCTAAGTTTTCTCTTCCTCCTGTCTTCCAGTCTATGCCACCTGAAGGTGTGCCTTTGATAGTGCACGAGTACTTGGGAGATGCCAATGACACGACTGTTCTACGGGACCGATTTCTGGACTTGATGGGAGATGCCGTATTCTTAGTTCCATCTATTAAATCCTCCAGGTATCACAAAGGTGAGCTTCTGTTTAATATGTTCTAGAGGAAAGGTAGATAATATAGATAAACCCTCAAAGTAAAATTGACTGTCAGTATAGATCAGAGCCCTAGCACACCAGGCCAGGTTGCTGCACATTCATGTTGGCATAAGCAATAGGCCCACCCATCTTCCTTCCCCTGGATTGCTAATTACTGTATCCTTTTCTGGTACTTTCTTTGCCTCCTTCAGAACCAGCCACTGGAGTTATCTGGGGCTTTCATTACTGTTTCATTAGCTCCTTCATTAATTTTTTTACCTTAATTGGCCTCTTAGCTGAGGCAGAACCAGTTAATACTCAACTTCCTCCCCCTCTATTTATCCCTCTTAGGAAGGGGCGGGCAATTATCTCGGGCAGAGGGCTGCTTACTGAGTTTTGGCAAGCCAATGAGGGCTGCATGACAGGTGGCCAGGGGCAGATAAATATTAATTTTCTAAATTTTTTTAGGGGCCCCGCAGGCCAGATAGAATGGCCTGGCGGGCCACATCCAGCCCGTGGGCCGCGTTTTTCCCAACCCTGCTCTTAGGGCTTGTTTCCATTTCATTTGCTGTAGCATAAGAGTGTTACTGTGGCTGAGATGGTCCAGGGAATATGAGAGTGCCAAGGGTTTTTTCAGTAATATCTTTCGTTGGCCCAACTGAGCAGACCTGAGGAAGGGCACTTTGTGCCCAAAACTTTGTCTAACATCTCTTCCAACTATACAATTGGTCCAATGAAGGACTTTTGCTGTCAGGGAGCCACCATCACAAAGAAATGCCCAATCATGTCCCCATGCCTATGGCTTCTAGTGCTTCTGTGCAGCTCCAGTATACAAGATACCCCATCTAGGATGCACCCTCTATGAAATAGTCTGTGTCTGCCGGCAGAAATCATGGGCTTGCCTACATACATTTGGTGGCATCTTTCCTGTGGCAGCAAAAAGCCTTCTGTAGCTCACCGAGTTGGCATTACTCTGCTGGGAGAAACGAGGAATTCTGATGGCACAGGGGAAATACATTCTGCTAGCTAAACTTTGTAGCATAAAATAGCCCTTCTCTCGTTGTAATGAGCTGGTAAGCCTGCTAACACTATAGCTACTTGTAAGCACTGCTACCATCTTACAGGAGTGTAGTTTGTAGTCGTGTTAGTCTAAGGACATAGATAGACAAGGGTCTTTGGGTGAATCTGATATATTTTATTAGACCAACTTAAATAGTTGGAAAAAATTGTCTTAGAAAGGAAGAGCACACACCAACTGCAGATGCTTCCTCAGCCTGACAAAGGATTTTTAAACCCAAAAGCTTGCTAAGAAAAATGTTTCCAACTATTTAAGTTGGTCTAATAAAAGATAGCAGATTCACCCAAAGAACCTTGTCTGCTACCATCTTTGCACCCAACCCCTATGGCAGTGGTTCTCAACCTTTTCAGTCTCAAGGCACCTCTCAGACACAAGGCCCTCTTTCATAGCTCACGTAAATTAAGGGGCAACCCATTTCAAACACTAATTGATTTATTACAGTGCTTACCTCCTTGCAGAGGGGTCAGGCCATGAGGATGAAGGAGCAGCCAGGCAGGGAGAGCCTGAGCCTGCCCTTACCTGCTGACCTCCTCACAGCTGAAGACTGAGCCTGCCCTTATTTGCTCATCTCCTCATACCTCATTTATCATCTCACACTTCCTACAGCACCCTTTAGAGGACCTTGTGGCTCCCCAAGGTGTCCCAGCACCCTGGTTGAGAATTATTGCTCTATAGCTTTGTGAGAATTCAGTCAAGCAGGGTATAAGCTGATCTTCCTCAACAACATATACTCAACATTTATTTTTCTTAATATACCAATCTAGACCCATACCACATGTTGTGTATGCCATTTTAATTAGCCAAAGTACACAGAACTCTACAGCATCTTTCATAGTAGTATTACCATGAGCCTGTCATGAGTCAAGAGCCCATCTGCTACATGCTGAGAAAACACTGAATGTAAGGACTGCCTGTGTCCTAAAGATCTGCACTCTGATTTTTGGACAATAGGCAGTACTTGAACCCAGACAGATGGGGGTGGTACAGGGAAAAAGTGAGAAGTAACAGTCATCCTGATTAGTACTAGTCTTTACTTCTTGAAAGCAGAAGGGTTAGAACTCTGTTAAGGAGACGTGGTTTGTTTTGATGAGTGATTTTTTTTTTTTTCAATTTCTTTCTTCTGGGGATAGGCAAATAGGTTGCCTTACTACAAAGAATAAACTTATTTCCCAACTCCCAGAGATGATCAGACTTAGATCTTAACTGAGAATTAATTTTATAGACCGAAGGTTTGTCAGGTGCTTTGAGATGTGATTATGCCAAAGGAGTGAACATCCCTTGACTTTCAGAAATCAAAATTCAGTCTTGAATGTATCTGAGTCTCGACACATTACCTATATCCGTCTCTCTGTTTTGGAGACCATGTCTCAGGTGACACTCCAAACAAACTATTAATTCCAGTGCCCAACTATGTGACTAGAATAGTTTTAGTTTCTACTTGAAAATGGAGAACTTGTTTTATCTTAAATAAATATCGTTTCTTTTAATTGTGGGCTTTTTCAGATTCTGGCTCTCCTGTCTATTTTTATGAATTCCAACATCCTCTAAGTTCAATTGCAGACCTCAAACCAGACTTTGTAAAAGCAGATCATGGAGATGAACTTAGTTTTGTCTTTGGAACCATGTTTATTGCTGATGAGATTTCATCTGGTAAGGAATCCTTAGTAGTATATATCACATTTATTGTTCTTATGCAGCTGGCAGTTTAAGTTATGCCTTTGTTATCCTAGGATGATAGGTAGATGCTATATTAGTGGGTTTGAACAAGTAGATGTAGCAGACTATTCTGTTTGATTCAGTGAAATAAGAATGGTCATATTTGGCAGAGGTGGATACTGGAAATCCACCATTCCTCTTGTTCCAGTCCCAACCCAACACCATATATTTATTTTCCTTATCCTTCCTTTGTATTCAGCAATTGAGGGCAGTTGAATCTCCTGCCGATTGCAGACAAGTATATTCTATGTGACTATGCATTTGATGGACGGCCTATAAAACAGCAGCATTCAGAAGTTAGCTGTAGTTGGTGCATGCACCTATATTCTGTTCCCATCATGCAAAATTGTGGACTTTGATATTTCTAGTTTTCAGAGTCGCTACAGAGGAGGAGAAACATCTCAGCAGAACAGTAATGAAATACTGGGCTAATTTTGCACGAAATGGGTAAGATTCAATACTCTTTTTTTTTTTTTTTCCAAGTAGTGTATTTGCTTATTTGAATCTGTAGCCACTTGGGTAGCTCAGTTGTGCAGACCACTCCACGCTTGAAAAGCTGTTGGATTGATAACTCCGACTCATTTTCTCTGCTTAATCACATAACAGGTGCAGCATGGCAAGCACAGTTTGCTTTGTCAGTAATAAAAAGCCTCACTAATGCATCCCAGTGAATCAAGACCACATTGAAGGCTTTGGTAGTCAGGAACAGGTTTTAAGAAGCAGGATCATTACCACTTAGCTACTTGTGGGGAATCTGGGCATAGGGAGGTGAAGTGACTTGCTCAAGGTCATGTGGCAGGTCCGGGGCAGAACTGGGAAGGCAATTTGAGTTCCTTGCTGCCCAAGTTGGTGCCCCAACCATCAGACAACATTGCCTTCTCCCAGTATACCTACTCTCCTGATGGCTGTTGTGCCATGGAAGTCTTTGTGCTCTGCCCAAGCTAAAATTTATGGTAATGAACAGCTGTCTGAAGAAATGGCTTTACCAGTCTGGTCTACACTGAAACTGGGGGGAGGCTAAAGAGATCCTGCTCTCTATCCCATCACCAGTCTTTCCTGGCATGTCTTCATTATGTTGTGCATAGGAATCCTAATGGTGAAGGTCTGGTGGAATGGCCAGTGTACAACCTGGACGAAGAGTACCTGGAACTGAACTTGAAGCAGAAGAGGGCAAAAAAGCTGAAAGAGAACAGAGTGGAGTTTTGGACCAGAGTCTTGCCTGAAAAAATCAAGGAAAAACTTAAGGACACGAAACAGCACTCCGAGTTGTAACTCATTGAATGAGGTCTGTGTGTATTTTTCGAAACAAATGCAAATACAATCTCTGTAAGCATGATGGAATTAACAACAGACTGGGTGCCTCTACACATGCGCCAGACTGTACAGTTGTTACTACACAGTCATTTAGTGTGCAATTACTACATTATTTAGTATATTTAGTAAATTATTAATTACTAAATTATTTAGTATATTTTGCATTTAGTGTGCAATTCAGTCATGCAATTACTAAATGACTGTGCAGTAATTAGCATTACCACACAGTCCCGATGCCACACAGATTTTTTCCCATGCTACTGCACTAAATCATCCAGTATTAAAACACCTGAATGGAACTCAGTAGATGCCTCTGCACGAGATGCTACACTGCCGTACAATGAGCTACGTCACTGTAACTCGTTGCTATGGTAACATAGCGTCAACTGGCATAAACTGTGATGCCAACACTTCTGCGCAGTAGCAATGAGCTACAGTGACATCTCGTTGTACAGCGATATAGCATCTCATGTAGATGCACCCACTGGGTTCCATTCAGGTGTTTTGATACTGTTCCGTATACTTGGTACTGAGAAGGATCAGCTAGTTTTATCCACCAACACCCACAGGATTAGCTGAGATCACGCAGACTCCAGGTGAATTAAACTAGGCAATAGCAAGGACTTTTAACAGCAAAGCCATTCTGAGGGGAAATTACTTGGGAAGAGGATCACTGAGGATGTTTGGGAGGGACCTACGTGTGACAAGGTGCGTGGGGCATGCCCCTTTAGTTTGATCCCTTCCAGTCCCCTTGTACAAGTGCTCAGAGGATGGACTATATGCTGAATGCTTGGGAGATGGCTGGAGCCCATATCTGGGGGCAATTTATTTCACTTTCCTTTATGCTTTTGTTGATGTTTCCAGGTTAAATGTTTGCTGAGGCTGTGCTGTTTCTTCTCAGTGATTTCACCAGTGCACACTGGAGATCATGCCAAGATGCTCAAAGCTGAATGGAGCAGCAGTCTTCCTGGAGGCTTCAAGGGCCTGTACATTCTGTGCCACTGGCTAAGATGGAAATGGTTGGTACCCTCAAGGTGTCCATCCTCCTATGCAGTACAGACCAGAATAGGAGGAATCAAGAGTAAGATTTTATTCTGAGTTGTACTCAAATGATGTCTAATTTAACAGCACATAAATTAAAATCTCTCCCTGCACAAAGTGTGTCTATCTGCTGTGTGTCATCACTGCTGTCCTGGCATCTTGATTCGTCACAACTTGAGGCCAGTCAGTCTGTTTACCAGTACATCCAGCCACTCAGAAATGGAACAGAATAACGCAGATCCAATTCTTCTGTTTTCTTAACATGTGACATCATTACTTTTGCTATTATGAAAGGTAGTTTGAGTTACAAACTTTTATAGAGAGCTCTATAAGCAACTGTTTGTACCTGGCAGCCCCATTAACACCCCTTCTCAAAAACAAAAAAAAAAGCAGCGGCTTCATCTCTCACCATAAGCCAAGTCAACACTGTTGCATTAGAGCCTGTGTTCAGATGTACCCGTAACCTAGTATGTGCCCAGCTTTTCACCATAGAGACCAGTGCTTCCTGTGCTGGTACTGGGGATCATGTTCACTCATCCTGTTACCCACAAAAGCTGCTCCCCACTCAGAGTGCACTTATGACATTTTGGTTTAGGAACTGTTAGCAGTCCAGGTAACATCTACAGAGTGGTAGCACCATGTTTTACACAGACCACAAGAACCTGGAACATCTTCAAACCACCAGGAGTCTGACCCTCAGCAAAGATGGTGTTCTCTCTCTCTTTTTTATTTTTGTTGAACCGAGTTCAATTTTGTGTTGTTCCATTGTGCTTCAGTAGTGAAGCAAATATCCTCTCTTGTATGTATTTGTGTTCAGAATTCTACCCTGTAACTGATTCTCCAGCCCACTGCTTTCCTCAGTGGTGGCACAAAAAAGGACATGGTGACATGGTAGATCTGATCTGGCTTTACTGCCAAACAAGACCCGCAGACTTGGAAGAGGGCAGGCTGGCCTTATTCCCACCCTTGCTTCCAATTGCAAGATGGAGTCCTTCAACTGAAGAATCACCTCTCCGTGCTTGAGGGGAAGCCTGGATAATCTTAGATAGCATAACAACTCAACCCTGGCAGGGCATTTTGGTTCATCCAAGGCTCATCCCTAGTAGAGCAAAACTTCTGGAGGCTCCAAATGCAAAAGGAGGTAAAGTGTAATAATAGGTACTTGTAGCATCTGTGCGCAAGCCAAAGTATCCCCTGGGCAATCGTGTGGTCTTCTGTCTGCAGCCATTACCCCTCGCTCAGTTCTCCTGCACAGTCTCCTTATACTTCATTGAACTACTCTGGGCACAGACATACTCACCTATGTGAGTTGTAGTCAATTTGTTACTGCAGTGGCCCTGTTGTCAGATTCCAGTGGCCCAAGATATGGATTAGGCTCTTCCACAAAACACTTTCCATGGCCTGCCCCTTTGCATTCAGGGAAGACATTTTTCAAATTCTCAGATGTACAGCACTGCACTTCCTCTACCTATTACCCCCTCAGTGGATGGGCAAGTCTGGGCACAGTACCTATACCAGCTGGCTGAATACATGTACAGCCTCAGATGCTCTTCTACACAAATACAGCTTCCCCTCCCCTGTCCAAGGACTCTCAGATTCCTCCCATGAAATTAGAAAATAATTGCAATGTTGCTAACGTACTAGAAAGAGGAGGGTGCACTGGGGCTGATTCAGTCTGTGATTACAGGACAAACTGAGAGCACAAATATCTTTTGTTATTAAAATCATGGGTAGGACTGCCTTTCCTGCATGTGGACATGTTGAGTAAGGAGATACCACTTGTAACCTGTCACCCGTCTAAGTAGAACCCTGCCTTAGTCTGCCACTGGTTGTTTTTTTAAGATTTGCAAATTCCCTTTATTCCAAACAACACACAGTGGTTTCTGTGCCCAAGGTAAATGGACTGTGAAACCTAATTACCATTTTAGACTCTCCCCAAGACTCCAAATACTGCTGAAGCCTTCTTTGCTATTCACCTTTTCTGCTATGTTCTGTATAGAACAAGACCTGTCAGATGATTATAACAAAACAATCACGAGCTGTAATATAGAAAAAGGTTCATGTAGGTACAGATTCCATTATGCTTGCAAGTAGCATCCAATTACATGAATGTAAAAAAAAAAAAAAAAAAAAAAAAAAAAAGCACACTTTAAGCTTTATAATTATGTTATTTGTATATAGTGATTGGCCACAAAATAAACCACTTGCAGAACTTGCTAGGGAATATTCTGCCTCTATTAGGTGTGTGCTGCACCTGGAAATGGAGCTATTGTTATTGCCTTAGGGTAGTTGTGTCAATAAACCCATTCAAAGCAACACGTTTATTGGTGCTATGTTACATCCATTTTAGGGGGTAGCTGCATAGTAGACCTGTTGTGCTTCATCATGATTCTCCCTTGTATGCTCCAGAGGTGTTATAAATGCGCTCTGAGTGATGCCAGGTACAGATTTCAGTACCCTTTAAAGAGCAAATAATGTATGCCTGTTGCTATATTTACTGTAAGATGTTAGTCTTCTGCAGCATTTTCAATTTACTGAATTTTTAAAGCAGCTAGAGTGATAACTATTTGACCAGCTGAGGCATCATCCTGATTGCAGAAGGACGCTGTCTAGCACAGACTGAAGCCTTGTTATGGGTAGGATAAGAGAAAACTGTGCAACAAGAGTGCTCCCTAGAGGGGTTGTGCTTGTACTGTGCCAGGACAAGGAGTAGATATGTTGGAGATGAACTTGGCCCTCGCCTGCACAGCTGGCAGCAAGAGTATTTGTAGAAGGATTTGTTCTTATCATATGACAGCATTAATATTTGCATTCTTCTTCTCTTTAGATTCAGATTGGATTAAATGAGATAAACCAGGCTACCTCACCAACATTTTCCTTGCTGCCATTTTTAAACACATTAATAAATCCTTTCCTTGACTACTTTTTACCCCTTAATGAAAATAGTTGGTCAGTATCTCACTACCTAAGTCTGACATATGTCGGAGCCACAGTGTGGTTGGTACTTAATTGACGTTTTTTCTATTACCAGTCAACCTCTGAAATCTTTTCTGTTAGACTGCTTATAAAGCAATCTGGGTCTGCAGTTTGCCTCCCTTTTATCTTCTTCCCATCTTCAAGAAAACAAGACTTTGTAAATAAATAGAACTGCATCACAGAAATACCTGACTCCATCATCAATTTAATCTTGTACCTGGAGCAACCTACAGAGCTTGAATTTTGGCAAACTACTTTGGTCAAAAGGAGTAACATTCGCCATGCATTCAGTATGTCTGTATCAGTAAATGACACACATGAATTTTTTATAAGCATGATCAGAATTAAGCTTGAGAGGATGTGGAGCTATTTAGTTGCATGTGAATATTGATTGAAGTATCCTGCATGAAAATGAAATGTTGAAATCAAGAGAAATGTACACATGAAACCACCTGAAGTTCTTAGAAACTTGCCAGATCCTTTTGAACACACTACAGCCAGATATCACTGAGGTGGGTTCCTTATGAGAAAAGAAGGTTAATATGTTTCGCAAGATAACATGCAAGACAACCACAAGTGGTTCCAAGGTATGAGAGTCGGTGGAAGATTTTAGAGATGAAAGCTTCAAGAGTCGGTGGGAGATTCCTTATTTGCTGATCCATCCATTCAGACAACCAGAAATCATATAAGTGAGTGTCTTATAAGAAAAGAAAGTTAAATTCCATCCCAACAATGTTTTGTTCAAAGTCCTTAGGCTATCAGTCTCCTATCAAGTTCCTTCTGTCCATCTTGGAGTCTCTCTAATGTTTTTCATCCAAAATGTCCCGTAAGATTTTCTGAAGCTTCCTTGAGACAAACACCTAGCCCTCGCTCTCTTTCATAAATAGTGAGAGTCATAGAATCCTAGAAAATTAGGATTGGAGGGGGTCCTCAGGAGGTCATCTAGTCCAACCCCCAAGCAGGACCACCCCCAACTAGACCATCCCATCCAATGGCTTAAAAACCTCCCTGGGTGGAGATCCCACAACCTCTCTGGGCATTGGCGACGTTTAGGGAGTGCATGCGGGTGCATGTGCCCCCCCCTCCGAGATTGGTCACCGCTGACA
>NW_005842290.1:1037363-1041395 GCF_000455745.1 Alligator sinensis | reverse complement strand
TCACCACAGCTGCCTGCAGGTGGTCCCCACTCACTGCCGCCATGCCCCCACCGCTGCCACCGACACCACTGCCTGCGGGCGGTTGCTGTGCGCCCCCCAGCCTCAGGAGGCACGAGGCATTCATGTCTCTTGGTAACCTGTTCCAGCACTTTACTAGCCTCCTTGTGAGAGAGTTTTTCCTAATATCCAACCTAAACTTCCCTTGCTGCAACCTGAGACCATTTCCCCTTGTTCTGTCATCTGCCACCACTGTGAACATGTTGCCACGAAAACCAGGAGAGGCTTGGAAAAGAACTGATTCCTTATACGCAGGCTTGAAATTTATATAATTGCACATAATTTTTCTGTTATAGAGAGGCAGTCTTGTGTAGTTCAGTGCCAGTTGAACTGGTGAAAACTCCCTCCATTGGTACCAGCTCTATGCATGCTCGGGTCTTGCTGTGCTGTGGCACAGACTCTTTTATGTTAATATTAGAGATTATAGAACTCAAATTCTGATTTATGATGAACAACAAAATTGCATATCCAGCAATACAGCAATCCTTTGAACAGTAGCTTCACAAAGGCTCTTTTGACTGAAGTGTATTATTTCAGGTGGAATCTGTTTTTAACGTTCTTCTTCTTGGTCATCTTAATTTAATTTTCAACTTGATCCCGGCAATCCGGTCTACTTTGAATTTTTCCATCAACCAAATTCAGATGTGGGTATTAAACCCACTTTTTGTAAAAGCAGATACAGAGATGATACTGATTTTGTCTTAAGAAAGCCTTTCTTTGGGGTTGATGTAATAAGAATCCTTAATCTGCTTTCACTCAGCTGTGTCACAGTGCCTAAAATTTTGGGCCCCTGGGCCCTGGAAGATGATCCCAATCCAGTGCTGTTATCATTTAGGACATTCTGATTCCCATAAGCATCTCCCCCTTGGGTGATTTCTGACATGACGGAAGCATCCTTCGTGCAAGTCCAAGTCGGGTGTCTGAGTAAGAGTTTAAACACACGTAGGGCAGAGTGTTCCTCTTAGCTACCATTAGGCATCTCTCTGCTGAGGATGGATTAGGTTTGCTTTTGTGGGGCAGCTAAGTCTCCCATTCACTGTCCAGAAAGCCTCAGTACCTAAACCAGACAATTATCGTTACCTTGTTGAGTCAAAGTGCCTACATTTTAGGTGTTGCAATCAAATAAAAGTCACTGTACATATTAAGAAACCCATGTCTGTAATTATATATGTCACCAGATGTTTGTCTTACCTAATATCTCCCTATTATGAAGTATTTAAAGCAAAGAACTTGAGTGGGAGTGCTTTATGGAGCCTGCAAAATGTCAACTGGGGAGAAGGCTCTGCTGCTCTCCCTCATTCTCAGCCTGGTTCCTGGCTTCTGCAGCTAATGGTAAGACTTTAAATTCTTTTATGCTGTTGTCTCTCCTGAGAAAATAGAACAAATCCATAAACAGTTATTTTGAACAGGAACGGGATTTTTCAGGTTCCCTGCATTTCAAATTAACGAGGTTTTTTTGATCCAAGGAAACAGAAAACAGCTTTAAATTTCAAAACAGACATTTTTCAAACTATGCATATGATAAAACTTCCTAAACTTATCCTTTCAGGGAGGTAGGGGTTGTAAGAATAGCTTTGAGGTATCCAGTACTGAATTAAGGAGGTTTTACCATATGACCTGTAGTACAGACTCTCCTGTTAGCTAGGTTGGAAGTAAGCTATAAGCTATGTGGCGACAGCATGCCTTAGTATGGACAGGGATTGTATTTTCTAGACTGAATTTAAGTCCATCCAAAATGATAATAAGCCAAAATGGCAGTGATTTTTGTGAGAGCAATTGATCTTATTATTTTTAAAACATTTGGGGCTGATTGTCATGAGAACAACCTCTCTGGTTCCAGTAGTAATGAACTGCAAACCAAATTCTGTTTTAGTCACTCACCCAAAGCCCAATCGAACTTTACTCAAAATCTAAATATCTTACCAAAGTGTATTCATATATATGTGTTCTTTATAGCTTTGTGCTGTGTGGAAAGGAACTTTCTCTTGTTCCTTGATTACAGGGAAACATCAACAATTTCATCAACAACTCCATCAATGATTTATTCCCCTAATCTGGAACAATTTAGTTCAAATGCAAAGGGTTAAAGGGGATAACATCCCATATGTAAATTAACAGTCTGTTTGGATGATCAATAGATATCATGTAGAGGCTTATAAACATGACCAGAGCTAAGGTGGATAGAGTGCAGTGACATCTTATGAAATGTGCATATTAACTGAAGTGTAACATTAAAATTAAATGTTTAAATATATTAAAGGTATAAATGGAAAAATCTACATCTTACAAACATGTAGATCTTTTTTAACATAAATCCATATAACCTGATTTTGCATATGTTTCACTGAGCAACATGTAATAACACCAGAAGTGGAAACCAAGTATGGGAAACTTTGCAGGAAGCAAATCCGAGTAGAAGCAGCTGAAGCGGGGAAGCACATCAATATTTTCCTGGGAATTCCTTTTGCAAGGCCGCCGTTGGCCCCTTGAGGTTTAGCCCACCTCAGCCACCTGAGTCATGGCAAGATGTCCAAGAGGCAAGTTCCTACCCTCCCATGTAAGGCACTGACATGGTATCTGGATGGCTGAGTTTAATTAATGTTTAATTCATAAGAAGCCCATCAGGGCTGACATCTAGGACAAGGTAGATCTTGGAACATGAGCCCTGCCCAGGCATTTTACTGGCATATTTTATTGACTATGGAGTGGTGTGAGTGGGATGAATTCAAAAGCAACTCCCAGGTGGCTGATTTGCTATGAGAAATTAATCTGTCTCACTTACTTATCACTGATGTTCTTCCCTAGGGGATCATCAGTCTTTAATTTACAGTGTTTATACAGTGTTTAGATCAGGAGTAGACCTGATAAAGGGCTAACAGTCGCATGCATAGTGCTACGTGTATGAAGTAAAGGGTAAGTCTGCTGTAGTCTATACAGGTTCTTAGTCCGCCATGATCCTTGTAGTATCTGCCTGCCTTCCACTAGTGCCTACTATCTGTAATAGGCTGCATGATGAGGTATATAAGAGAGAAATTAATTCATTTGTATTTTCTTGGAATGAAATCGGCTACAAAGGCTCTTCTTAATCTTTGCCCACTTCTGGGTTGATAGTGGTGGTGTTTAGAAATGTGTCAAATGTGTGTTAAGCCTTAAAGTTAGGGAATTCTCCTGGAGAGGGCAGTCACAGTTTGTATAGATCTTTAATGCTTGTTTGATCAGCAGTTACATGGAAGAAAGTGTTTGTATAATAAAAATGATGGTCTGTTCTTTGTTACCAACAGTCTGGATACCAGAGAAGGATTTGTTGTCTTGTAGATTGTGATGGACAATAATAGCATCAGTTTTACTTACTGTGATTCCTTTGACTCTTATCGATATATATTTACTCTTAAGGGCTGGGGACAGACATTCAAAATGCCTGAGCCTCATGGGTGACCGGTGCCTCCTCAGTCTGAGGGGGGCACAACACATCACTACCCCCCCACCCCTCCCTGGGCCACTCCTCCCCCATCCCCCTACAAGATCCCCAGGCCTACCTTTCTCCCAGCAGCAGGAACAGCACCTCTGCTGGGGGATCAGAGCACACTCTTTACAAGTAGGGAAGGGCCACGTGGGGGAGGGAGGCAGGGTAGCACTCTGGTTGGCCGGAGCGCTCTCTGATGCTCTTGTCTCCAGAGCGCTGCCAGGCAGGGTAGGGCTGGGTAGAGAGCAGAGCGCGGCCCCCAGTCATACAATCAGGCTGGAGCAGATCCGCTCCACAACTGGCCCCATCCTGAGCAGTGTCGAGTTGGGGTGCATCAACGGTCCCCCCAGCTCTTTCAGGGGCCAATCTCAGGGGGGGCATGTGCTCCCCCCCACCCCATGCCTCCCTACTAGTTGCCTGTGCTGAGCCTGAATTGATTCAATGTCTATAGGTTAGTGTAACCTGGCTAAGCTAAATCACTTTGTAACCCAGACAGACATCCCAGAAATGCA
>NW_005842290.1:1006955-1037342 GCF_000455745.1 Alligator sinensis | reverse complement strand
CCCTTACGCCCCCCCCCCCCCAAAACACACCCCCCCCTACCTGTCTTACACCTATTGCCTCCCATTCCCTCTGATCCTCACTGCCAAGCATTTGCATTCACAGGCCTGCATTTTGCATATTGATTTCTATTCTACCCAGGACAGTACGCAAAACACCACCAGGCTCTTCCTATGCCTGGAGAAGGGTGTTTGTGCACAAAAGCTTACAAAGACCAATTTTGCCAATTATTTAGTTGGTTTAATAAAAGATATCACATCTAGCCAAAGAGCCTTTTCTGCCTATGTCCTTAGACCAACACAGCTACAACCAAAAACCCAGCTCTAAAGCAATGGAAATGAGGGGGGTATCTGATTACTTGGAAATAATCCATAACTAGAGTTGCTCGAAGTAGTTGCTATGAATTCTGTTTGTTGTGAACCTGTAGCTGAACCATTCAGATATTTTTACTAATATTACTATGCTAAGGTTAATTGCACATATTTACTGAAGGCTAAATTGTAACTTTATATAGCTGCACTATTGCAGGAGGGGAGGTAGAACTGAATCATGACTCATTTTCAATCCTTCCTCTGCTCCACAGTTGCCCAGGGCAAGTAGAAATAAGACTATAATGGGTAACAGGTAAGCACAGAAACCATTTTCAGGCCTCTTCCCCTGTCCTGAACACTTGCTTATAGAAGGAAGTATCAGACAAAAAGCACCTGCACCACAGGTTGCTTTGAGTTACAATTTAAGCAGCCTTGAGCAAGTGCTGTCACAATCAAACCCCAACTACTTTAGACAAAAAGGCTAGCAACAGACAATCAAAAAGCCTGAGCCTGAATTAATTCAACCTTTGCAGGTTAATCTAACCTGATTAAGCTACATCACTTTGAAACTGCAGACATGCCAAACATGCAGGCACATGCCTGCAGTGGCTCAGGCTAAAAGCCAGGGGGCACTAGAGCAGCCCTCCCTTCCCTTCCACAGAGCAGAGCTAGGGGAGGTATGGCCAGGCCCGGGCAGGACACTCGGATTATTCCGTGCCCCCTGAGCTGCCCAGCAGGGAATTTATCACCCCTAACTCAATGTTTATCAACTCATTAAGAAAATAAAGCCTCTCTCCATTAACTAAGGAACCTCTTCTTAAATGGCTCTTCCAAGGAAGGACATTAAGCTACCTGTTGATTAGCTCCAAAAAGTGTGTCTGCCTCTGTTCTCTCCCACAGCACAGTGTTCTCTCCCATAGCCGGTGCCTCTGTTCTCTCCCATAGCCAGTGCGTGGTCTGCTAGGCAATGCTGAGAGGTCTGAGTAAGGCAGAGGGGAGTGGGGATTAATCCCTGCTTAGAAGGGAGAAGCAAAGCAGATGCTCTGTATCTGCAAGTCTGTGCCGAGCTCCAGCAGGGAGCAGAGGGGAGGGGCTAGCCCTGCAGTGAAGCCGAGAGCCTCACCCAGCCCACAGAGCATGCCGGGATGCTGGGGGTGTCGAGTTTAGCTTAAACCAGCAAGGGGTCTGGGACAGACACTGCCTAAACCAGTTTGAGCCAAATCAGTTAAGTCTGATATTACATTTAACCAGGTTTATCTCAAACCGGTTTCAGCCATTTTCAAACTGGTGTATGTGCACTGAACATCTGTTCTGTTACAGGTTTAAACCAGTTGCTGACCACTTAAACCAGTTTTTGTGTAATGTCTGTCTCTAGCCAAGGTGCTTGCAGGAGAGAGAGGCAAGACAGTTTCTATCAAATATTTTAACTAACAGAAAAGAGAGAGTCTCTGAAGACTATTTGTACAGTTATTTGCATAACTATTTGTAGTTATGCAAGACTACATAAGACTATTTGTATAAGCTATTTGCCTTATTTGGCAACTGTACGCACCTGCCAAATAAGGCCAAAAGGATAAGCTACCAGTAAGTAAACCTATGGAAAAGACCTTGTACTTCAATTAATTTCTAATGTGACCTCATGAAACAAATGAAGCCTTGGCATCAGAGTCTGTCTCTCCATTAAGTCTTCTGGCTATTTACTCCTGGGCTCAATTTATTGTATGAGAAAAACTGTAGAGCATGACTCATTTGTGCAATCTTGTACATCAAGCTTTACAGACTGCTTTTGCAAACTAGATCAATCTATCCGTTGCATGTTCAGATTATTCACAGCTCTTTAATACTTATATACCTATTTGATTTTAAATCAGATGGCCTCACATAACAGTGAATATGCATGGCTTCCCTTTAAGACTGAGATTCCAATTCTCAAAAGAGTCCTGAACTATAACTATGAACTATATGTATCTATAATTATGTGTATATAATATTTATGAACAATAAAACTATGATCCAAGGCAGGTATAGAAGGCAGGATTTTATTATGTGCAAGTAGCACAAAAATAGTACTTTATCCTAGAAAGAATAACAGTCGCTGATCTGAATTTCACAACCAAAATGAAATCAGGATGTCAGTAGCAGGTAGTACTAACCCTTCCTGATTTTTGCAGATGGTGGTATGGATTCCTGGAGGTGGATTAGTTCTGGAAGCAGCTGCAATGTATGATGCATCAGCAATAGTAGCCTTTGAAAATGATGTCTTTATAACAATTCAGTACAGAGTAGGTGCCTTCAAGGTAGGACATGAAGCCTTCAAGTAACTCATATGTGGAAGGAGCAACTCATGGGCACAGAGAATTTTTTGAAACAGGCCATCTAGGATTTCCTTTACACAGAAAAGCTTATTACGGGCTTATGATTATCATAAATGTTATAGGCTAAGAGGGATATTGTAGCTATGGTGGTCCAGAAACTGTGAGAGGCAAGGATTTCTTAGAGTGATCTCTCTTATTGGACCAGCTATGTAGTTGGGATACAGTTAGACAAGCTTTCAAAGGAGGGGTATGTGAAAGGTGACTGGGGTGCTGCTTCCCCACAATCAGAGGCTGGGCGAGTGGCAGCAGCTGGCAGCCCGGCGGCAGCAGGCAGAGCCTGTTGCAGGTCCCCCTGCGGGCAGAGACCATTGGAGCGCCACCAGCAGCGTGCTGCCGGGGAGCAGTGCCTCATTCTGTCCCTGCCACTGCCACAGGTGGGATCCAGTGTCACTGTGAGAGAAGGAGAGAGAGATCCGAAGGGGATCCATGCCTCCACCCCCATTGTTTTAACTAACAGCAAGGGGTTGACAATCACTGGTTTATTTCAAAACTTTTAAACCCATCGGTGTCTTTGACCCTTCACCTGAATGCCGACTCGAGGACAGAACCCCAGGGGCATGGCGGTCTGAGTGGGTACCCCGTCCCAGGAACCCAGTGGCCAAGGGCAAACCCTATATGGTGTCACAAGTGACCTGGCTCTCAGTGGAGTCACCAGCAGCCTGATTAAGGGGGCTACAGCTTTCATTCAAAAGAAAAACAAAAATAATGGAGCATTTCAAACCTCCACCAGCACTGTCCTTCACTGGAAATTGTGGGGAGAACTGGAGGAGATGGGAACAGAAGCTACGATTATACCTTGCAGTCACAAAGGCCGAGCAAGAGGCAGATTATAAAATTGCAGTCATGCTTCACTGCCCTGGGGATAAAGCCCTACAATTTACAACAACATGCAAGGGGTGTTTGCAGACCTGGTAACAAAACCCTGACCGAGGTGCTTGCAGCATTCAAGAGCTACTGTGAACCCAGAAAACCCCGTTTTTAAAAGGTATCAATTCTAGCAACATAGATATGGTGAGGCTGTAGGCATAGACAATATTGTTACAGAGCTCAGAAGTAGAGCACAGTATTGTGAACTTGGATCTGCTGAGGATGTTATGTTGAGGGACAAAATTGTTTTCAGCATAAGCGACTGTAAACTCAAGGAAAGGCTCCTGGAAAACCCCTCCCTCACCCTAGCACAGGCTGTGGATATCTGCAGAGCAAAGGCTCTCACAAGTGCTCGGACTCGTGTTATGTCTGCAGAAGCAGGCTTGCATATAGTTCAGCAAAAGCAAAGCTGTCATAACACTTTGCAAAAGCAAACCAATGAAGCGTGCTCTGCAGGAGTTTTGTTACATTTCAGAGGATCCACTAGTACCCACAGACACCTGTTGGCACCATGCAAATTAAGAGCGGAGGTGTGGTGAAGTTGCCTGTGAAATACAAGGACTATGTAATGGGATAGCTATAAAGGTGAGCCAAGTGCTAGCAACCTAGTTCATGATGCCAAAATGTTCTGAGTTAAAGTAGCTACTGATAGACGTTCAACTACTTAAGAGGGAGCTCCCGGAGTAAAGGAGGAGGACATGGTATATGAATGGTACCTTTAAGGGCCCTGCAGTGGAACAGTCCAATCCAGGGGCAGGCAATTATTTTGGGCAGAGGGCCGCTTGCTGACTTTAAGCAGGCCATCGAGGGCTACACAACAGGCAGCCCGGGGCAGATTAATATTAATTTTCTAAATTGTGTAGGGGCCCCGCAGGCCAGATAGAATGGCCCCGGGCCCCAGGCCACATTTTGCCCACCCCTGGTCCAATCTATCCCCCGATGCCTGGTGGATGCGGTTTGTTGGTGGTGGGTTATTGTTCTCCCCGCAAGCTGTGAGTGTGTGTGTTGCTGAATCCTTTTCCTAATAAAAATAAAGCTGTTTATCGCCCCACCAGGCTGCTGAATGCTGACTCAAGGACAAACCCAGGGGCGTGGAGGTCTGAGTAAGTACCCCATCCCAGGAACCCAGTGGCCGAGGGCAAACCTATAACCCTAGCTGGCACTACCCCAAGTGAGGGGTGCTATTGGACCCTCACCCTGCTCCTGCCACAATCCTCCATACCTCTGTAGTGGCTTGAGTTCCAGGGCACTGTCTGGAGAGATCTGCTGGACCCCAGGCCCTTCAGTCTCAGCCCAGGGGTCCTTCACTAGCAGGATCCAGGCTAACTGCCCAGAATCCCCAGGACTCCATTCTCCACAATAAAAAGAAAGCATGGGCAGGATGCATGCCTCTCCCCATGTCGCGGTGTGTGTCTCTCCATCTCCACCCTGGAACTCCCTCTACTGACTTCCTCTTCTCTGTTATTGCAGTTTTCCCAGGGACTCGGACAATCCACAGAGACTTCCTCCAGCCCCGTGGCATCCCGGTTTCCTACAGGTGAGCTCAGTATGGTTAGGTCAGGTGTGTTCTCCCCAGCGCCGGGAGCTGGGAGTCCTTGCGTTCTCCCTTGCCGGTCACAGCACGCTGTTCCTCCTCTGATCGGGTCCATATGGTGGCAGTGACAGAATCGGCATCAAAGCGCAGAACTTCTCTGTGGTGGTGGAAGCTGCTGAGAGTGACACTTAGTGCCAGTCTGGGGAGGAGAAGGGCGCAAGCAGGTTTACTCCCCTTCCTCCCTCTCTCACCCTGCTAGCGTTCATTAGGCCTTCGAATTTTGTTATGCTTTTTATGTATTTTTCTGAAAAGCAGGTTGAGGACAGTCTATGTTTAAATGAGTTAATTTAATAATGCAAGCCACCCCGCCTTGCATGGATCATGGGGCACACGCCCTCCCCAAGGTGCAAGGTGCCACCTCCCCCCCCTCCCGAGCCACAGCTCTGGCCCGCCAGCCCTCCACACTGCCTGGGCAGCTCCTGCCCCTGCCCTCTCCCTCGCCATGGGGAACATTGATCTCCCCCCAACACACTTCTTCCCTCCCCTTCCACCACACCAGATTTACCAGCTGGAGGCAGCTGTCCACGCTGTTGGCTCTGCTCTTCACTGCCTGAGTGCTTTGCTGCGGCTGCACGCAGCATGGGAATTTGTCAGCCAAATTATTGGCCCCATCAGGTTGATATCCGATACAGCCAGTTTTCTTTATATTGGTACCAAACTGATATTGGACCGATGTATCGGTGCACCTCTAGTGACAACGATACGCAGATTCCAATTCAAGCCCTCATACAGGGCACCTATACACATTCTGGACATCTGCTCCGACACTTGCTAATTAGCACGCATCAGAGCAGACTTGATTAATCAGTTATCATGCTCCGGCAGTCTCCATGTCATGTGTATTCAGTGTCTCCGCAATTGTTCAACGAGCTTTAGTTAAAGCACCCCCACCACCATTTTGAAGCATAGGAGGCTGAATACATGCGATGCTGTGGGCGCTTTCATTAGAATGGCTCTTGGAGCTGCTATAATTCAAGTGCCTGCCCCCCTCCTCCACCCTGGAGCATATGTAAAGATGCCCACAGAGGTTAGTGCAGCTTTCAATAAAAGAGACCCTTGCTTTGGACCGGATGTAGCTTTAGAAAATATTGAAGAAGGTCCATGTTAGCCAGCAATTGATTTTCCAACCAGTGCCTGTTGGAATAAAACCAGAAAATTCAGGCAGGTATAATCAGTATAAATGGCTTGAATGCAGTTTCTTTGATGACAAAGCTGTCTGTTTTTATTGTCAAACATTTGGCAATGGACCAAACAGGAAAGCAGTGTTTTGAATTTTTGGCTTTAAAACATGGAAGAAAGTAAATGAAAGATTTCATTAGCATTCAAAGTGTGAATTCCATCTAGAAGTTGTTGCTAAATGGAAGGATAGCTGCAGTCCTGTAAAACAAGGGATGTTACATCCCAACTTGACAGTCAAAATAATTATTTTGAAACTGTGCTTTATTTTGCACTTGCCAGGGTATACCTTTCAGGGGAAATGATGAGGGACTAGATTATACAAATCAAGGCAATTTGCAGGAATTGATGAAACTGTGTAGTACAGATAATGAACTGATTCGACGATTTACAGTTAACCGAGAGAAGTACTTCAGCTACCTACGCAGCTCACGTCAGAATTAAATAATGGAAATTATGGCTTCACAAAATTGCACCTGAAGTCAAAGAAGCTGGAGTGTTTTCCATCATTGCAAATGAAACAATGGATCTGTCAAAGCATGAACAAGTTGTTCTTATAGTGCATTATGTAAACCAGCCTTTCGACATACAAGAGAAGTTTACCAGCTTCTACAAGACACTGCAGACAGATGGTGCGTCGCTTGCCACACTGATCAAGAGTACATTATAGCCTTGGGACTTGATGTTTCAGCTCTAAGAGGTCAATGCTATGATGGAACCACTAGCATAAGAAACCCTGTAAAGGTGTGGGCACGGTGATACTTAGCAAAAATCTTCTGGCTTTCTATGTTTACTGCTATGTTCATATATCAAATTTGTGCATAGTGGACAGTTTCCTGCGATGCAGTTGTCTGAAATGCTTTCAGAATTATCCAGGCTCTACAGCCTTTCATTGGCATAAACTCAGAGAGACATGCTGTTTTCGAAAAAATTACGTCAGAATTATTTTTTCGGGGGGTCCAGCTACTCTTAAATCACTCAGTGACACTCAGTGGAATTGTCAAGTTGAAGCTATCAAAGTTGTTTTGGAAAATTGTGATTAAATGATTCAAGCTCTGGACAAAATTGCACATGGGGGTTCAAAAGCTGGAACTGAAGCTTATGCATTTCTCATAAATATGGAAGACTTCAACTTTCTGTGTTGCATGGTTTTTATGCAGAGTGTGCTAATGCAAACAAATAACCTTTCCAAACTTCTTCAGTCAAAAGACTATGTATCATACAGCAATGGTGATGGCTAAATCCACAGTTTTTATACTAAAGGAAATGAGAGGTGATGATTTTGCATCTGAAACCTTTCATCACATTAATGAACTGTGAGAGAAAAACAGCTATCCTGACCCTTTTGTGCCTCACTAACAGGTTATTCCCACAAAACTGGGAAGAGGGGGAAAGTCCTGTTTTGAGAAGCTGAGGACTACTATAGGAATGAAATATTGTACTGCACTCTGGATACTCCTATTAAGGAGATAGAAGACTACTTTTCCAAGAATGACCTGTTTATTGCAAAGTCCCTTGCAAAGTTCTCTCTTCTAAGAGCTCATCCGATGAAAGTGTAGGTGTTACTTCTCCGTAAGTCGGTCTGGGACTGCAGTGGCATCGGACTGTCAATGAAACTGAAGGTTTACAAAGCCATCATCCTTCCGACCCTCCTTTTATGACTTCAAAACCTGGACCATCTACCAGTGTCATGCCAAGAAACTAAACCACTTCCACCTGTGCTTGCCTGCAAAAGATACTAAAGATCAAGTGTCAGGACAAAACTCTGGACACTGAGGTGCTCAGAAGATCAACTGTCCCCAGTATCTACACTGGCACAGCTAAGATGGACTGGCCACCTTTCAAGAATGCCCAACGCTCGCCTACTGAAGAAAAGCGTCTACGGTGAACTGTCAAATGGAGTACGCTTTTGTAGCGCATCAAAGAAGCAGTACAAGGACACACTAAAGATGTCCCTAAAGAGTTTCAGCATCGACCCAGAGTCATGGGAGCAAATCGCTCATGACCGTCCATCCTGGAGGTCATCGATCCAGAGCAGAGCACTGGCCTTCAATCAGTGGAGCACAGCAGAGGCAGCGAGGACCCTGGGCCCTTCAGTCTCAGCCCAAGGGTCCTTCACTAGCAGGGAGGAAGCGCGTGGCCAGGAAAACAAAGACCTCTCATGTCCAGTCCTCGTTGCTCTCCTGCCCCTGCTGCAGCAGATTGTTCAGGGCAAAGATTGGGCTTATAAGTCACCTGCGTACCCACGCGACCTAGCCTCCACACCCCTCGTCTCTCTTTCCTCTCTCTTCTTTCTCCTTTTTCCTCACTTTCTCTTTTCTCCCTCCCTTTTTCTTTCCCGCTTCCTTTCTCTCTTCTCCCCCCTCCACCCTGCTGGATGCAGTCATCTTCCCTTGTGAAGGACGAACAACATTTCCACCCTTTACAGTATCTATTGATCAAGACAATCTGAACTCTGAAATCTAAATTTGTTCCCGGATGCTCAAAGATGGCAATGCTGACAAGAGCAATGGGGAAGAGGAGCCCACCCAGCTTGAAAGGACTGTGATTCTTTTGTGAAATGACACTGCGTGATACCCTTCCAGATCTGTCAAAACTCGATGGGCTTTACTTAACTATCCCAGTGCTTCCAGCGTCAGCTGAGAGAAGTTTTTCTTCCTTGAGGCACCTGAAAACTTACCTGAGGACAACAATGAAAGATGCTCGTGTTTCTAACCTGGCAATACTACAGATCGTATGAGAACAGGCTGTTAACATATTGGATGTTATTCCATGGTTCGCAATCAGAAAGGACTGACACCTTCAATTCTTTTGATAAGGTAAGGTCATGATTTTTTACAGCATTTACATTTGTTGTTGCCTAACAGTTAGTCGTCACAAAAGTATGGTTGTGCACAGATAGAAAATCAGGAGAATGGTCCTGCTGTGAACGTAACCATTAACTTTCCTGTTGAAAATGTTAACGCATGCATGCATCATATGAGCACAACTTTCTTCATGTGAAGCTGTCTTTTAGAACAGTCTCCATCTGCCGTTACACAGTAGCATAAAACATGACATCAAATAAGCTCTGAAATCAAAACGCCTTTGTCTCTTGAGTACCAGCTCTGAACCCTGCGGCACACCACCAAAACATTTAAATTGTCCCCTTCCCCCACCACTAACAACAGTTATAAGTCATCTACGTCCCCTACAATGGCTGCAGAGGTGACAACTTCCCTCCCTGCCTGGAGAGCTTTCCCTGATCCCCAGGCTTTCTCCCCTTCAACCTAGGTATCTGTGTCTCCCCATGTTTTCCCTATGTGCCTTCACATCAACAGTGAGAAATGCTTGGATCTTGTTCCCATTCCCCTTCCTGTACATATAGCAGCAGCCTCTGCTTCTGAGCTCCCACCCATCAAACTCTGTGTCTGGTCTACCCATAACAAGCAAAAATAAGTGTAGACTAATAAAGGAGTTATAGGTTACAGCCCTATTTCAGGAAGGTTTCTGTGTGATGTAAAATGCATAAAAAAATCTCAGAAGCAAAATTCAGAGCTGAAGTTTTACAGTTCCTGGTGTAGGCCCTGAAGCCTTGATAACAGATAGGCTCCTTTCTTTGGCCCAGTGACTTGTGCATATTTAGCTGCACATAGCATAATTGCAGCAGGAAAGGTAGAGGGTACCTGAATGGCCCAGTGCCTTTAGGAAGTGAGAGATGAAGGTCTGAACCTCCTCTAGCTAAGGAGGACATTAATGAAGTAGGAGTTGTGATTGCCATGTGTAGGGAGCACAAACCTGTTGAGGTTTCGTAGGTGTCCTCTGAGTCTGTCCACTGGCTCTTGCCCCTCAGGGAATATTGGCAGAGAAATGCCAGTTTCTAAATCCTCACCATGTTTCACATTAATTATGCTCCAAGCTGCTCAGACTGCAGTTCTTGCAAAACTCTAGTGCCTAGAGACTGCTAAAGCCAAGCAAGAAAGCACCTTCAAAGTGACATGATTGCTGAGTGTGTGCGTTACAATTGCAATTTAGGATTTGGGTGCCTTAATTCTACGTAAGTCTGGCCTTAGGTGCTTTATCAGGGCTAGTCCTTGGTCTGGTTTGTCCAGTTAATCTGCTTCCTATTAAGAATCTGACCAGAAGAGAAGGTTGGTTCCAATGTCAAATACAATGAAAACAAACACGCCCCACTCAGTTTCAGAAACATTTGCACACATGCCCACACGCTGGGAGTTTCGGTTCCACGCGTATCAGATAATCCCATGTCAACGCAGAGATTGTGCAGGTCTTTCATACCTACACCTCTGAATTATTTGGTCTTATTAACCCTTTGTCTCTGTGCTCTATTTACAGTCAAAGTAATTTCCATCTTTTCTGCCCTATTTATTCCAAAGTAAATGAGATCACGAAAATGACAGAAGCAGGTTATGCAATCTTCATGTTCACTTGGAATAGAGTGGTGCTCAGTTAGGGGTATTCAGAATCATTTATCTGTTTCAGAGATTATATTAATTTTCCTGCAACAGAGGCTTAACTATCAGGGTCTGCAATGTACCAGGGTAGCAAGGGCACTGCAAGGGTAGTGACAGGGGCTGGGGAGGCTGCAGCAGTAGTGGGGCCTGGGCTAACACTAACAGGGGTGCTGTTTTTGAGCTCCCTCCAAGCGGGCACCCAGGACAGGTGCTCCTGTTGCCCACCTCTCATTATGCTACTGTTCCACAGGAACCACCAGCCTAGCTCTAAACATGTCTTGAAATATTTTGAGATTGTTAAAATTATTTTCCCTAGAAATGAGGAGAATGATACCTGCCTGAAAAAATATTTACTCAAATGATCTCAATGGAATGTTCTTCTGTCTGAAAATTTCTGACCAACTGTAGTGTTTATGTCAACCCCCCCAAAATCTGCATTTATGCAGCTTTTACAGGCTTAAATGGTCCAGGCAGCCTATGGAACGTCAGGTGACATGATGCTCTCTTTCTAAGCCCTCTGTTCTATATAGTTGAATTAATTATCGGGCAAGTTCCAACTTGACTCTCAAAGGATTTGGTGCCACTACTTCAGAAGTGCTTTTTAAATGATAATGGATCCTGATTTCAATGCACTTCAATCAGCAAATAAATTATGTCCTCAACTATACGTGCTCCCGGATGTTTGTCTTACATATCATCTACATGTTACTGAGTATTTAAAGCAAGGAACTTGAGCAGCGACTATCTGACACGCCTGCAAAATGTCAGGTGGGGAGAATGCTTTGCTGCTGTCCCTTGTTCTCACAGCCTGCTTCACGGCTCTTACAGCTAATGGTAAGATTTTAAGCTTTTTTGTACTGTGACCTTTCCTGAGACAAAAAGAACAAATGTACAGACAATTAATTTGGAGCTTCTTTCACTTATGTGCCTTTTAATGCTAGACCTTAACACTTGTAAACTACTTAGAAGAAAAATGCTGATGTCTGGATATCAAACAGTTCGTGATTTCTTTTCTTTGACTTGTTTTCAGGTGTATGCCTGTTTGTGGCAACGTTAATTCTTATCATCTCTACATGTTTCCACATCAAGGGAACTTTCCACATTGGGACAGGTACCTGCTTGCTGCAGGTGTACTCTCAAGATTATAATCAATAAAGTCACTTGTTCAGTGACATAAATTCACAGAACATCTTGCAAGCAGTGAAACATTCCCTTGTGCAAAGAGCTTGTGCTATAAGGTCCTAAGGCACCGCCCCCACTGTGGGTAAAGGCAGAGGTCTAACTGGTAGAGTCTGCACCCTGAAGAGCAGAAGCCTATGTGATAGGGTTTGCACAACGAGCTGCTAGAGTGCAGGCAGGGGAGCTTGAGGCTCTGCCATGCAGAATGGAGTGGAGCCGGGACAGAGGACTGCCTTGAGGGTAGGTGTCACTGTCAGCTGCCATGTTAATTCTCCTTGGGCCCCACAACCAGTGTAGTTTTATATGGTGAGTGACCAAGCAAAGCCCTTAATTTTGGAGGTGGCTGCAGGGTCAAAAGTAACCCGGCTGTCAGCAGCACCACCTCCCGTCAGAGCAGTGGGGTCTCCATGTTTTCCGTTTTGGTGAAACCTCAAGCCCCCACTTGTAATCCAGCACTCCCTTTTACTGGGTGCCTGGGCCCATGCCCCTTTAGTTACTCTACTGGCTAAAGACAACACTCCCCACTCGGTGGGTCTGGATCATTCGTCAGGGCTCCGTGGAGAGCACAGACAATTCTTGCCTTTTCCCAAAGGCAGCCAGAATGCCAGAGCCTAATGCTAGAGGAGTGTACAGTGTACGTTCCAGTAAGCCTCATCTTGCTGAGCTGTCAGCCTAATTAACACAATTGGGATTAAATTGTGCTGGGACAGTTCCCTGGCATAATTATCATAGGGGCCATGGCATAGTCAGTGTCATAGTGGGAGGATGTTAGGCATATTTTGACCCCATAAACAATAGCTAAAAGTAGAATTATTTGCTATCCGTGCATTATAGCGCTTTGTGCCTGAAAGCTTGCCCAGTGTCTCTCCCAGCTACACAGTTGATCTACTTAAGGATAGTATAGACTTAAATAACAATGGGCAGAGCCTCAGTCATTCTCTGTTTACCTTTGGAGGTTGGAGAGAGAAATCAAATCCTTGAAAGTATGTTCATGCTTCACGTATGGTTCAAGGTAGGATCTAAGTCTGGAAATGTCTTACTTTATGGATCTACTCAAAGTCCAAGCAAAATGTAGTAATCTTATAAGACTAATTGATCATGTCGGTGTTCAAATCAACTTAGGCTGGCATCTCAGGAGAACCCTATGGTGTTTATGTGCTATCAGACTCAAAACCAAGTTCAATTTTAGCCTCTTATCCAAAGGCCAACCTAAATTAAGTCTAGATCCTAACATTCCCAGCTTAGTCAAAAAGTATGTAAATACTCATACTATCTAAATAGACAAACAAAAAAATCCTGCCTTAAAATAGATTCTGAAGACTGAGTTTGAATAGGTGTAAGAAAGGATGTTGATTGACATATGGCAGCATTGGAGCTGGGGCACACCCAAGATTGCTAAAGGTTAACTTTTATGATTAGTCTTCATATATGAAGTCCTGATCATACTGAACTCAAGAGCCAAACTCCAAGTGACTTTGGGGGGAAGGAGGGAAGGCAGGATATCACTCATGATAATAGTAATTATAGAGACATTCTAATTTTATAAATAGGATTCATAGTTCATAATGCAGAGTATTTGTCACATGGTGATTGATCTGGCTGCAAGGTTTTCCTTAGA
This sequence comes from Alligator sinensis, assembly GCF_000455745.1. NCBI lineage: Eukaryota > Metazoa > Chordata > Crocodylia > Alligatoridae > Alligator > Alligator sinensis. The sequence continues at coordinate 1,023,770 of NW_005842290.1, read as the reverse complement.
AATTCTTCACTTTGTTAAAGTGTTGCAAAGATCAGACTCTTACCATTTTTAACTTGAGGAAATGCACCAAATTGAGGTAATGTAGATAGTCCCAATTAGGAGGCAAAATAGTTGATAGAGTCAGAAATTTCCCTGTTGAAATCTTGTTTACTTGCATAGAATGTGCAATGTATCATATCTCTGAGAACAGGATGAATAAAAAAGTTCCTTGCTCTGAAACCCAGGCCAAAAATCCTCTCCTAATGCTGTGCCCTGTGTTTGTCCAAGCTGTCTGTGATGCGTCCCTGGTATCAGTCGCATACATTCCTCCTCCCTCTCAGAGCAACACCAAGCAAAGCCTCTCCAGCAACAGAGGTCCAGTTCCAGAGTGGACTTGCATCACGTATATTTTTATTATGTACGGTGACATTTTCTGTGTTTTTGCTTTGGAGGCCATTAGAACTTCCTGAAGAAGTTTAACTTTTCCTTTTACACGTATTTTCAATGAAAGGTAAGTACCTCTTCCAGGGTTAAGGATGCGCTGCCTAATATACAAAAATGCTTTGAAAGCCATATGTTTTGTTACTGTCTTCAGCCACTTATTAGCTAAATGCTACATTGTGTGCCTTAATCAAGCAACTTCATGATCTTTTGTTTAGATAGTTAGTAAACTTCAGATAGAGACTTCTAATAAATATGACCAGAGGTAGGGTTGAAAGTAGGGCGGTGTGAAACAGCACCATTTTGTTTCAACTTCCATTTTGCCGTTTCGAAGGGACAGTGTTTCATTTCATCATTTCATTTCAAAGCACTGCTATGTTTCTGCCCCAGGAGAGAAAAACAAACACACAGGGAGAGTAAAATAAGGAAAAATTACTTACCTTCAACAGGAGCCGCGACGCAACAGGAACCAAAGGAAAAGCCTGCGTGGGTCAGCCGCGCCTTTATTCAGCTGAGGCTGGTCAGTGATATCACGAGGGAGCCCCATACGGCAGGGATAAAAGAAATGGGTGGACGAGGGAATGGAGGAGAGAGGAAGGACCTGGGGAGTGCAGGGACGCCAGGCCCCTTCCGGGGTTATCTCCAGGAAGAAAGAACGGCGAACAAGGAGCCAAAGGAGGCTCCTGATGCCCGCCGCACCTTCAAAGGTCGGGAACAAGCTACTAGTGCTGGAGGCGAGAGGGAAGCGGTGCTGCCTGCCGGCAGAAGTTCCAACAGCAGGGGAACAACAGACGCCACACAGGAGTTACCACCACACAAGGGAGTAGCGTGGGTCAGAGGGAAGAGGAGGAGCCTTGCCTGGAGAGCAAGCCACAGCGGAGGCAGCCAGAGAGACAGCACAGCACTCAGGGGTCCCTCTTGAGTGAGAGGGAGATCTGGCCACCTACAGGGGAGCAGAGCAATCTCCAAATAGGAATGCTACAGGGAGCAGAGGAACAAGGTAGCCCAGGGCTGCAGAGTCAAGGGAAGGAGGAGAAAAGAGGAAAGAAAACCCGAGTAGGGGTTCACTCCTAGCCAAGTTGTAGGGAGCTTGGCACCCAGCGTCTCTGAGGTAAGAGGCCTGGGAAGGGAGTTGTTTTTGTTCTTTCTTTTGAACAGTTCTTTTGAGTTTCCCCAAGTGAAGGGGTTGAGGAGGAGAAGAGGAGTGGAGGAGTGGGAGAGGCGGTGCAAAATTCATTAGACGGCCCGTCAAGCTGAGGTCAGGGCAAAGCTTCTCCCTGGATAGCACAGGCCTCATGAGTAAGGCTGACAAACACAACATAAGACAGAATAAGCCCATCGGCCTCGGAAGTCGATGTCCAAAGAGGGGTGTTAAATCGTGACGCTCTACAGTAGCGGAGGAAGAGGTACAGGGTTGTGAGCTTGGAACAACTCATCAAGGTGGCGTGAGGACGGGGTGTAGGGGTGGCGGAGCCCCACTACTGACCACTGGGACCCCGCGCCGTGGAAGACCCCAGGATAGCCACTTCCCCACCACTAGGAAACATTCAAGTCATGGCAGGAAAGCTCCCCGCGGAGGGAAGACCAGCACAGCATTTGTCAGGGAGGCTGCAGGGAGAACCCCCCTCCATGCACACGAGCCAAGGTAGCACGTGACCAGTTACTCAAGACCCAGTGGTCACAGTTTAATTTCATCGAAACTGTTTCTCTGTTTCGACGTGTTTCAATGTTTCGCCCATAGGCTATAATGGGCAATCATGAAAATGCCTATAACTTTGTCATTTCTTGCCTGATTCCGATGAAGATTGCAGGGATGGTAGCCCCTTCTGAGGGCATGAAGCCTGATAAGTTTCAAGGAGATAGGTGCAGGGGGTTCTGGAAAACTGCACCTCAAACTGCTGACAAGCAAAACTTGTATCACTTGCTGGCAGCAGCAGCCTGCTGTCATTCCACACGCAGATCCGGGGGCCTGCACCCCCCGGGAGGGCTTCAGGGCTGTGCCATACTCCTCCCAGGGGTGCAGGCCCCTAGATCTGTGCATGGGATGACAGCGGGCTGCTGCCGCCAGCTGGGACCAGGGCTGAATGCTGGGAAGCCGAGCACCAGGAAGCCTGGTGCTGCTGCTGGCCCCAGCCAGCAGCATGCTGTCATCCCACATGTGGATCTGGGGGCCTGCACAGATCCAGGGGCCCGCACTGCAGCAAACCCGGCTTCGAAATGCAAAACATTTTGAAACTTCTGAATTGTTTCAAGTGCCCTCGTTTCATTTCAAAGTTGTTTTGAAGCCTTTTGTTTCATTTCAATTTCGCTGTTTCGAGCTCGAAACTCATCGAAACAGCTTCAAAACAAAACACCCATTGAAATTTTGCACAGCCCTAGTTGAAAGGGGTGGGATAAATTAATTAGGTGTCAATATTTACAGAATTCTTTTGTAGGAGAGGAGAGATGTTTAAAATGCATGAAAAGTCTTAGAGACTTCTTGTACCCTTTTGAACATAGCACTGTATAACCTGATTTTGTGCATGTGCTTCACAGGACAACGTGTAACGCAACCAGAAGTGGATACCAAATATGGGAAACTCCGAGGGAAGCAAATCCAAGTAGGAGTAGAAGCTGGAGCTGGGAAACGTGTCAGTGTTTTCCTGGGAATTCCTTTTGCAAAGCCGCCCATTGGCCCCTTGAGGTTTAGTCCACCGCACCGAGCTGAGCCATGGCAGGGTGTCCGAGATGCAACTTCCTACCCTCCTATGTAAGACACTGACATGGCATTCGGATGGCTGAGTTAAATTAATATTAAAATCTACGTGAAACCCACGGGACTAACACTTGGGGCAATTGAAATCTTGGTAAATTAGCTCTTGTGAAGCCATTTAACTAGCATGGGTTACTGCCAGTAGAGTGTTTAGAATTGGGTGAATTTTGCAGGTGATTCCTGGGAAGCTTAAGTGGCTTGAGCAATGACACTTAGAATATGTGAGAAGCATCTAGCTCAGGAGCAGATCTGACCAGGAGCTAAGAAAATGCTTGGAGGAACAAAATGCCATGCAAGTCACTCAACCGGTGCTATAGTTGTGGCCAATTCCATTCTATACAAACAGTATTTGTAGTATCTGACTGCAGGATCATTGTAATATCTGTCTTCTATGAGTACCTAATACCATCATGGACAGCTGATCTTTTATTTTCCCTGACTGAAACTAGGTGGAAGGAGACTTGTTTGTCTTAGCTAGGTGCATCTACACAAAACATTTACTGCACAGTTGACTAATTATCTGCTCAGTAAATGTCCCGGTAGCTACACATGTGCCCTCCTTAGGGCACATGTAGATGCAGCCCCAGCTGGCTGGGGCACAGGGTTTCTCAGCGCAGGGCTAGCCAGCAAGCAGCCCTTGTGCTGAGGCACGCTGCACCCCAGGCAGCCCCATGGCAACATATGAGATGCAGAGAGCAGCTGCTTCCCCTGTCTCCATGTGCTATGGCAGGGCTGGCTAGGGCACAGGGTTTCTCAGTGCAGGGCTAGCCCCACGCTGAGAAACCCTGTGCCCTAGCCAGCAGAGCAGCATCTACATATGCACTGCTGAGCACAAAAAAAGCTCTGGAGCAATAAGCTCCAGAGTTTATCCATGCTCATTAATCGCATGTGTAGACGTACCTGCTTTGTCTTAGTTTGCAAGCAAATTGATGTGATGTTTAGAGAGATGAAAACATTCATTTCCTTGTGTTCTGCTGGAGACTGGCCATTGTCTGTGTGGCTCTTCCTCAATGGATGCTTGATCAGCAGATATGTGGGGGAAAATGTTTTTATATTAATGAAGGAAAATAATTGTAAGTTCTCTGTTACTAACAAATCTGGGAACCTATTGGAGGAGGGGAGGATTTGTGAACAAAACGTCTGAGGATTGTTGTTACTGTGTTTGTACTAATCATTTGAAAAATATATATATTTTAAATTATTAAGGTGTCTGCAAGACAAGGAGGCTGGACAGCTTCTATCAGACACGTTTACTAACAGAAAAGAAAAAGTCTCTTTACAAATGTCTGAAGACTGCTTGTACTTGAACATGTATGTACCTGCTGATTCAAAGAAACAGGAGAAGCTACCAGTAAGTAAACCCCCTGCAAAAACCATGGCTCATCTTATCTCCATTGTGACCTGATACAGCTAGTTAAGCCATAGCTTCCAAGAGTCTCTCTCTCATTGAGTTTGATGCTTGCTTACTCTAGGGCTCTATTTGGTCAAATAAAAGAAAAGTTTTAGAGGCTACTTTTCTATTTCCCTGGTTGCATAGTCAGTCTTACATCTGTGTGACCCACAGAATAAATTAAGCCTTGATATAATGCGTGCAGAAGTGCTCCATGCATGTTTTACCGTGCTGTAATTTAGAGCACTTTTTATAGCATTATAAAGTTACAATGCTCTTAAACATAACAGATGTCCTTGGGGGGTGGGGGCAGCCTCTGAGCCTCCTGCACTTTCCAGACTAGGAGGCAGGGGATGCTCCACAGCCTCTTGGAGCGTCTCCACTAGTGAGAAATTGCTGTAAAATACAGCGCTTCAAATTTAATACCTCATGTAACAAGGGTTAACTTCAAGTGCTATACTAATTTTTAAAGTGCTGTAAAACTGTGCAGTTCTGTTAGGTCATGGCAATAAAGTGCTTTAAGTGGCAAAAAAGCAACTTCTGTACACACCCATAATTGAATGCATCACCCCTTAAGTTCAATGCCAGTTTACTCCAGAGCTTAACTTGATTGAGCAAGAGAAACTTCACAGCACTTGACTACTGTATGCAAACTTGCAAATGCAGCTAAACAGGCTCTACCTGGTCACTTGTTTAGATTATTAAACTTTGCTGAGATGTGCCAGACACGCAACCCTCTGATATAATTAGTATATTACAGTAACAGGTAGCTCAACTCCTTTTTTTTTGCTTCTTCAGGTTTTTGTTTGGCTTCCAGGAGGAGGGTTTGTGTTGGGTGCGGCTTCAACATATGATGGTTCAGCAATAGCAGCCTTTGAAAATGTGATGTTTGTAACACTTCAGTACCGACTAGGCGTCCTTGGATTTTTTACGTAAGACACTGTATCCTAATTTTTTCCAGAGCGCTTCCAGAAGTGTATATTCCTATGCCTAAGAAAATGGATTCACAAAGGATTTCCATGTAAAATTTGAGTAGCTAAACACCTATTTGATTTATGCATACCAAGTTTTTTAATAATTTTAGAAAGTTAAGTCACTTTCAAACTATGCCCTTGTTTGATTGGTTCTTACATTTATCTTAAGATGTTCTTGAAATGGACTCATCCCTTTCTCCCTCATTTAAAATGGCTTTTTGGACATTGGGCACATCTACACTAGATGTTTACTGTGGACCTGCCTAACTAGCTCCACAGTAAAGTCTCCACATCTGTTTGCAGCTCTGTTAGGCTGCATGAAACTAATAAACACCACCACAGGATAGTAAATGCAAGTACTATCCTACTGCAGAGTTATTTACTGCACAGCAATACACATGTAGATGCTGATGGGGCTGGCTGGGGCACAAGGGTGCTTCAGTGCAGAGGCTGCCTGCCAGTTAGCCCCACACTGAAGTACCGTCATGCCCCAGCCAACCCCTCCACAGCATGTTGAGCTGAGTTGGAGCAGTCACAGACTGGCAGACAGACCCAAGCTGGCACCCATCTCAACATGCTCCAGCCCCACGCACACATGTAAATGCGGCACCTGGGAGCAATAAACTCCGGTGCAATATGCACCGGAGTTTATTGCTTTGAACTAATTGCAGGTGTACATACACCTGCTGCAACTTATCACCAGATATTTATTTACCTTTACATTTCATTCTTATGCCAAGAACTTGTACACATGCATTCATTCAGTGTTTTTCATGTACTATTTTAACCCCAGGATAATAAAAATTTAAGACATAGTCACTCATACAGACTCATCCTCCTTCCACCCCCATAAATAGGCAGTTATCAATATTTTACAGTTGTTACAGAAGGGAGAGTATGGTGGGTCTGAATTCAGAGAGCAAAATAAAATAACATCCTCAAAGAGGGTGAGAAGACTGTTTAGCTGCTTGCTACTTAGCTGGTGCCAACAACATAGGCAAGTAGTGCTCGAACATAATAACATTGACCCTGTTCCTCTTGAGCTCTCAAGAGTTGAGAGGTCAGCTTCCTATTCTGACACCACCAAGAGTTCCATTTTCAGCCTCTTGCTCCCACCCCAGCTTAGATATGGTCCTTGGGTGTTTCATGTAACCAAATATCCGAAACTCCACAAAGAGCTACCCATGTTCCATATATGTCCTCTTGTTCCAGTACTGGTGATGAACACGCCCGTGGTAACTGGGGTTACTTGGATCAAGTGGCAGCTCTGATTTGGATTCAGGAAAACATCGCATTTTTTGGAGGAGATCCAGGGTCCGTCACCATATTTGGAGAGTCTGCAGGAGGAATGAGTGCTTCAGCCCTTGTAGGTTTACAGTGATCATTAACTTTAATGAACTTTAAAAAATCCTAATCAGATGGGAACAAGTGTATATTACCTTCAGCTAGGGACAGTTTGATACCAAAAAAGAGATCCTGATTGGATCTATAATTATATAGATATAATTATCACACAGTGATAATTAGCCAGGCCTGGATTTGGGAATCCACCACATAAACCAACTTTCTGAAAAGCATGTCCTTTTTTCCGAACCAAGAAGGTATGTTTCACCAAATATTTTAAGAGGTCTGAAACTTAGCATCTATTTATGGAGAACTTGACATGGTCTTTCAATATTTACTTTCAAAATTGAAACAAATTCAACTCAAAAGTCGTTCCTTCCAAGCCCAACAGCCTATTGCACTAAGGCAGTGGTTCTCAGCCAGGGTGTTGTAAGGAATTGCAAGGGGTGCCATGCCACTACCACCACCTCAGGGTGAACCTGCCCCGTGCAGCCAGGTTTCAGGAGGTACGTCAGAGCCGAACCAGTGGGAGTTGCAGCAGGAGCGGCACACCTGCCTGTGTGTTGTACTGCCTTGCTGCTGCCGCCACTTCCTAATCTGGCTCTGCAGGAAGAGCGCAGTGCAGTTCTACCTGGTTGTAGTGGCAGTGGTTGTGCCTCAGCACACCCTTGGCCTGCCCCCTTCCTGCTCCTGTGTCCTCTTTTCCACCCCTTGCCCTTCCCACCCCCTCCTTACTCCCCATGTACTGCATGTGTAGCCCTGCACCTCATCCCTACTGACTTGGGTTCCCTGGGCTCTGCCTGTTATGGCCCCAGGGCTGGAGTGCAGGAGATAACAGAGGGCACTTGGTTCAGTGGTTCCTGATCTCCCACAAGTGACCATGAGTGACCTGGAACCATGTGTGAGGAGCCCACTGTGGCACTGGGAGCAAGCATACATTGGGTCAGACAGAGCTAGGGGAGCACTCCCTGCCAGTGGCCTGAATGGGTGAAGTATATAATGGGTGAAGTACATGTAAGTACATAATCTATTAGTAACATATTAATTATATTAACAAGCATATAATTATAATGTGTGCATAGGGACCCAGGAGCCTGGCACTGCCAGAGAAAGGGCAGAAACAACTGAGAGAGAGGAAGAGCTTGGGCCCAGAGGGCCTGGAGAGCAAGATAAGGGGCTGGAGCCCAAGGAGACAGACTCAGTGCAGTGTGTCTGAGCCAGAGGGGTCCAGCCAGAGTAGTGAGGTCTCATGTCCTTGGAGCACCTGAACCTCCTTGCCTGCATACCCACTAAAAGTGAAACACCACTGTTAAAATGCAATTCATGACATTGCACTGTTGTTCAATTCCTTCTTTTCCTTTTTTTCAGGTCCTATCTCCACTGGCAAAGGGGTTGTTTCATAAGGCCATCTCGGAAAGCGGAGTTGCATACAGTCCTTTGTTTACTGACCATCCAAGGGAACAAACTAATGTAGATTCTTTGTGATATTTTTAATAAGCATTCTTACAAGCTTTCTACATTTACACTGCTTTTTTCAAAGACTAGAACCTGGTTTGTCCCTGTAACAACATAACTGTAGATATAAATGCCTGAATTTCTGTGCACAGAAAAAGAGTGTATGCTTGACTCTTTGGGCGCTTTTACACGTGCTCCGACGCGTTCTGATTAGAATACGTCAGGGCAGACTAATCGATTAATCGAGTCTGCTGGAGCGTTCTAATCCCAACGCTCCAGCGTGTTGCAGCATCTCATGTATGCAGCATCCCCACATTTCAAAATCACAGCGGAGGCACTTTAATTAAATCTTGTAAAACAAGATTTAGTTAAAATGCCCCCACTGCCATTTTGAAACATGGGTAGCTGAATACTGTGGGTGTTTTAATTAGAGCAGCTCCCACTGCCATTTTGAAACATGGGATGCTGAGACACTGGGTGTTTTAATTAGAGCAGCTCTCAAAAGCTACTCTAATTAAAACACACGCCACCCGCCCCCACCTCCACTACAGAGCTCACGTACAGACACTTTTTGCCATAAGCAGTGGAAGAAAATATTACTTGGGAGAGCTGGGTGGTATGGGGCACGCCTGCCTGACCCCCGCCTCTGCCTCCTGCAGGGCTGTTTCAGGGGCCAGCACGTGCTGGTGCTGTACAGGCAGCAGCAAAGGAGCATGTGGCAGGGGTGCTGGATACGGCGCTGGTGCAGTACAGCTGCTGTCGCAGGCCCAATTTGGCGGGGCTAAGCCCCATTAGTCCCAGCCTTCCACCGCCTATGCCCTTTGCTATCAAGGTGTTCATTTATACATGCATTAATACTGTTGACATATTCAAACTGTTTTGGCTTAGCCTTGCTCCCACTCTTAGAAATATTTGTCTTCTGAAAATTGGTTGGGACGTCATCGGGGCAGGACAGCAATTAACAATTAATTAAATTGCAACAGAAGATATATTGGTTGCATATTAGGAAGAACTTTCTAATTATGAGGGTGGAAAAGCACTAGTACAGATTACTGAAAGAGGTTGAGGAAATCTCCATCCCTGGAAGTTTTAAAGTGTTGGTTAGACAAACATTTGGCTGGGATAGTTTAGACCGCAATGATCTTGCCTTGAAGAGGTGGTTGGACTATATCAGGGGCGGGCAGTTATTTCAGGTGGAGGGCCGCTTACTGAGTTTTGGCAAGCCATTGAAGGCCGCATGACAGGCAGTCAGGGGCAGATAAATATTAATTTTTCTAAATTTTTTAGGGGCCCCGCGGGCTGGGTAGAATGGCCTGGCAGACCACATCCAGCCCACGGGCCGCATTTTGCCCTCCTGAGTTCCCTTCAGTTGTATCACTTTAAAAGTTTTTGAAATGCAGAAACATCAGCACTCTTTGCAGAAATATTCCTCTCTCTTTCTCATCAAATTATTAATGTGGCTCAAGAGATTTTGGACCTTTAAAATAATGAAATCAGTTTAAACTAGAGATCCCCTAAAATCATCATTACCCTGTCCCAAAAGCCCCAGAATAGTCCTGTCTTACAGTAAAGTGCTATTTAACAGTTACTTTTTCTTACTATTGTCTACATGGTGATATTCTAAATCTGAATCCTTCTTGCAATATCTGAGATCTTGTTAGGCCATGCACAAGACCTGACCATCAGTTTCTATCACGTTTTTTTTCCTAGTCCAGCTGCATTGGTGTGTTTCTGTATCTCAACTATATAAGCATAACTTGTTGCCTCCTATCACTGTTGGAGCATATAGACTTTCCACCCATATTAAAGTAGAGAGAGGTATAGAGAGCCATGAAGAGATGAGTGACTGGTTTGTTTCAACTGATTGCAGAGAATTGCTCGTGTATCTGGCTGTGAATCACCCAGTTCTGCTAAAATAGTGCAGTGCCTAAGGGAAAAATCAGTGAAGGAAATAGTAAAGATTACTCTTGACTTGGTAAGTGATGCTGTATTCACTGCGTATGAAGTGACTCTTACACTTTTACTGCTATAAAATAAAATTTAAAAAACCTGTGGACTGTAAAATTAGAGTAAAGTAAAACCATCACATAACTCCTCTTGCTTTTTTCAGAACTTCACAACACTATACTTGAGCAATGCATCATCTCCAGAATCTAAAGAGGTGACATTTTCTTACTTTCCTCTCTGGGCTTTGAAATATTTGTGTCCTATTGCAGAAGCATTTTCACTTCAGTCATACGGGAAAAAAATCACAGTTTCTAAGGAAGAAATAAATGTGAACAATGCCAATGCAAGACTGCAAGCCAAAGTTTAGAAACATTTTGTGAAAATGCACAAAATGAAAACCAACCATTTGTACAGCTTGTAGGAGCATGCTAACCACCAGCACGGGCCAAGAGGGACAGACTTTAACATGGCACAGGAGAGAGGAAGTCCTGCATGATATGGCAGGAGAGAGGTCCTGTGCGTTGGGGGAACATATTTGGGATTGGTCAGAACTCTGTAGAAAGTACAGACTTTTTGAAAAGTACCTTTTCTGCACTGTGATAATTTAGTTAGTGCCATAATTACATGATCATGTCTAGTTTTTCCTATCAGTTAGTTAGCTTCCCAGTTCTTCTCTAGTGCACACATCTAACTTAATTTTGCTCCCCATTCTGCTGATGCAAAATAAATATAAGAAAGGATGGAGGTTAGCCATTATCACTGTCCATCAGGAGCACTGAGCCAAGTACACAGTCATAAGCAGTGCAGAATTTCTGCAGGAGAAATTCAGAGCAGAGCTTGTAACAAATTGCCATCTCTGATGTCTTATATTTAGAGTGGGAATCTGAAGATAATTTCCAAAGACAAAAATAATTTGTAAATAACAAAGATTTTTGTTTTTTATCCAGCATCCTGTATTCATATACACAGTTGTGGATGGTGTTTTTTTCCCTAAAAGCCCTAAGAAGCTACTGGCTAACAAAATAATGAACACAGTCCCACATATAATAGGAGTAAATAATGATGAATTTGGATTCATGCTTCCTGCTGTAAGATGCTTATAATGATCTTTCATTCTAAATCAGTTTGTTAGGAATAACAAGGGAATATAGGAGATGACAGTAAACATGTTCTTTTCCCTGTGTAGCTCCTGAAATTTCCTCCTTATGTAGATGGGTTGGACAAAGAAACAGCAATTCGAGTTATAAAGGGCTTACAGTCAGCCACGGTAAGTGATTATTTCACATTAATTCATTAATGATGGGTACACTCTGACTTGCTCTCTATCCCTTCACACCAAACCCTTAATATTTAAATTGATCGTGCAGGAAAGTATTACAGGCCACTGCTCCATTAATGGAGGGAGCTATGTTCCTTTTGTGAAAGGTATATCTGGGTCTTGGCAAAAAATTCTTAATGGAGGCCACAGCATATTGCCAGATAGGACCCCAAACAAAGAGAAGACACAAAAAGCTCCTCATGCCAGTAGAATTGGAAACCCCACAACATCTGCTAGAATCTCTGCTGTTTTTCCATCTGTGGCTGAGGCCAATTCATTAATAAGAGGATTCCATGAGCAGCCAAAGACAAGTATATCACTGACAGCCCAGCTCCTACATGTCTATCCTGCCCAGAGATTTTAGGGAAAAGGAAGTACCAGGCAGAAGTATAGAGATAAAGACCTTGCAGAGGGTGAGTATTTTCTGTGGAACCCTAAGATTGTACCACCCGGAGGTGGTAACAATTTTGGCCTTTCCCCAAAGGGTACCTGGGTATATCAGGGGCTCCCAACCTGGGCAGGAGAATTTGATGGAAATGCACAGAATTTCTGCGCTCTCATACGGTTCATTTCCTCATGAGGGAGAGACCAAGCCACTGTTTGCTTGTCATCTCAACTGATTCATAACTTAGTAGGTGTCAAAATAATGCCACGGTTGTACTCCAGCAAACCTCTCTAACTCAATTTTGAAGTATTACCTCTAGTCTACCAAGACGATGGATTTTCTTTCCGAGGAGCTAAGGTAGTAATTGGCAAAGCACAAATGAATCTCTTGGGTGCTGCTGTGATGTCCAGTAAGTATCATCAGCAGGGATCCTGGGTTTCTCTGATTTAAAAAAAAAAATCCCAGGTTTCGGATTAAAAAGAGTAACCCAAAATCCACATTTTTCCATGATTTAAAATGAAACGCCGCTAATATTAATAAATGAAACACCACCAATTTTAGTGGCGTTTCATTTTAATCACGGAAAAATGTGGATTTTTGGGTTACTCTTTTTAATCTGAAAATTGGGGATTTTATTTTCTTATCAGAGAAACCCAGGATCCCTGATCATCATTATTACAAATATCTTCATTCCTCATTCCAGAAACTGCCTCACAAACTAGTTAATCGAGTGTTTAATGAATATGTGCAGAATCCAGAAGACCAAATTCAGGTACGAGATGGGATGCTAGACTTGTTAGAAGATGCAATTTTTCTTGTTCCATCCATTGTAACAGCCAGGTATCACCGAGGTGAGTCCCCTGTTGTGTACTTATTAGGGGGGAAGGGTTACATTGCATCCTAAATTCTGTTCTGTTCAAAGCTTGACCAGGTATTAAGCTCCTGTCTATTTCCTTCTGTCTTCCATCGATTATCTTTAATATTCTTCAGCCCATATTTCCTATACAGTTTTCTAAAACATCTCATAGAGAAATAAATAGCCCTGGTGCTCTCTTGCTAACCCTGAGAGTCATGTTGCCATGAAAACCTATACGTAGACTCTCAGTCTACATAATTAATACTGATTTTACTAGTAATATTTTCAATTACACTGTACTGCAACAGACATATGCTTTATATTTTTATCTGCGTGTGGGGTATCATCTGGGGAATCTACTGTTCCTTGTAAGCTGCTCAGAGCTTTTCTAGATAGAACAGAATATAAATCTAAATATTAAAAAAAAAAGTGAGTTGAGCCCTTTTCTTTTTCTACAGAACCAGGAAAATGTATAAGAGTTATGGGGCAAGAAAACCTGAGGAGAAAAAAAACTTGGGGATTCCTTTCATTTACAACAGGTTTTTTCCTGTGTTATAATCCAGCTTTGAGTTCATAAATTCTTTATTAACACCATCTCTGGAAGTGCCTGAAGTGTCATAAGGCATTTCTGTAGTAGTCTTTGAAATTAAATATTTATATGAAGTCTAATTTATGATTAATTGTTTACTGGCAAATAATATGGAAATCATGTGATTAAGAGTTTATCAAAGTTGGTCTTGATTTAAATCTATTGTTTTGGGTAAAATGTATTTTTTTGTATTGGAACCCTTGATCTTAATTTGTTTTCAACTAGATGCTGGCAATCCAGTCTACTTTTATCAATTTTGCCATAGACCAAGTGAAGACGCACTTATTAAACCGCCCTTTGTAAAAGCAGATCATGGAAGTGAACTTGGCTATGTCCTAGGAAAGCCCTTCTTAGCTGGTAATGTATCTGCGCTTGCTAGAGAATTCTTATTAAGGCCCCATCAAAGCCATTATTATTAGACACTTAAAATATATCTTAGAAATATAAAGAATGATTTTTGGTTTTGTCTTATACTAGTGGACTAAAATTTTTCACCAGGTTCCCCATATACAGGTCCAGTCTTGGAGTCCCTACTCATGAAAAGCTCCAAGAAGTTTGTAATGGCTAGGACACTTCTTCATTTTTACGGAATCAAGTCTAAGGGAACCTACTTTTTTGTTTTGTGCTGACATGATAATTTTATATCTCACTTGCAGGTGGGGCTACGGAAGATGAGATTAAACTTAGTAGAACAATGATGAAATACTGGGCTAACTTTGCTCGCTATGGGTGAGACGCCTACTTACTTGAGGATCATGTTACCTTTAGTGCCTCAGTCTGTTAGAACTAGACCTAGTTAGTTTCTGGAGTTTACAGAACTGTTTTAAACACAAATCCTGTCTAATGTGATCAAGAGTAGACCTCCAGGTAAACAGAATGAGTTGGCTGAAAAGCCCCTGCATCCATACCTTTGAAAATGGAGTAGTAGATCTGCTGTCAAATAATAAATATAGAAATATTAGCTGTTTCACTATGGATCAGTTTGGCAAAGGCACCTGTCCTGAGGATGCCTCAGGATGCTTCTTAGGGTGATCTCTTTTATTGGACCGGTTATGTAGTTGGGATAAAGTTAGACAAGCTTTCCGATGTAAGACATTCTTCCTCAGCTCACTCCTGTCGCCCAGCATCAGAGAACAGCTGCTGAAAGGTAACAAATAGGGTACGGCAGGGTTCATAAGAACATAAGTACTGCCATTGATTGGGTCAGACCATAGGTCCATCTTGCCTAGTCTTCTGTGTCACATGGGCAGAAAGCAGATGCCGAAAGGGAGAGTGAACAGGCCATGACCAGGGTGTTTTCCAGTGTTCCTCTCACTTGCAGCCTCCAGCATTGAAGCTGTAGGATAGTGGTGCTCAACCTTTTTTCCCAGCAGGCTGGATGGGCAGTGCCAGCTAGTACAGGCTAGGTCTGGCTGGTGGTCCTAATCTCAGGGAGACCTGAAGAAGAAGGTCTTACATTTAGAAGCTTGTCTAATGGCCATGGGAAGACCAGGGGTGTAGTTTGTAGTCGTGTTGGTCTAAGGACATAGGCAGACAAGGTTCTTTGGTTGAATCTGATATCTTGAGTTGGTCTAATAAAAGATATCAGATTTACCCAAAGAACCTTGTCTGCCATGGGAGGACCAGGCACTGCCCATCAGGCCTGCTGGGGAAAAAGGTTGAGCCCTACTATGCTGAAGGCTGCAAATGAGAGGGGAATTGTGGAACACACCCCGGTCATATGCAGCTCACTCTCCCTTTCAGCATCTGCTCTCTCCCCGTGTGTGACACAGGAGCCTGGGCAGGGTGGACCTATAGTCTGACCCAGTCAGTGCCAACTCTTATGTTCTTATAAACCCAGTCGTACCCTGTTCACTCCCCTTTCAGCAACTGCGCTCTGCCCCTGGGTGACGCAGGAAAGACCTGAGGAAGAATGTCCTATATTGGAAAGCTTGTCTAACTGTATCCTAACACAGAGGTCCAATAAAAGGGACTGCCCTAAGCAATCCTTGCCTCTGGTGTAATTTCTGGACTATCACGGCTACACCATCACTTACGTTACCAAGATCATTAGACCTTTGGTAAGTTCTAGTGCCAGTGACAGACGCTGTGCCAACACAATGCTTCATGCTATTGCTTGCAGGACTCCTAATGGACATGGCTTGGTGAAGTGGCCAGCCTACGGTAAGAACGAGCAGTACCTGGTGATAGATCTACAGCAGAAGGTGGCAAAGAGACTGAAGGAGGATAAAGTGGCGTTCTGGACAAAGCTGCTGCCTGTCATGATGCCTCACAGCCAAGGCGAGTACGCAGCGTTGGGAAGCTAAGCGCCTCATTCCAGGAGAAATAAAGCAAGCTGAAAGCCTCTGCCTGGGTGGGCTGTGACGTGTAACACTGAGCCCCAGGACCCGTGCCTGGCATCGAGCACGGGAGAGCAGGGAAGGTGGATGAGGCTGAAGCTGATTCTTTATTCCCGGTCCCTTTCTCAGAGCTGATCTTTAAACAATTAAAGGTGGTTGGTCATGCATTAGCCCTGCTTAAGAGTTGAGCATACATTTTGATGAAATTCTACTACAAATAATGTAAAATAACATCACACGCTGAGTACACAGCCCTAACTATGGAGGTGAGTTTGGACTGGGGTGATGGGGTAAAGTCCTTTTTCGGGTTGCCCCAACCACGCGTCTCCCAGCGTCCGGGGAAACTTCTGAAGAAGCCCTTGCCCGACCCAAGCTTTGCGTTCACATCCCAACCTGCGCACCGCCACAAGGAAGGGGCTGCGTTTGGGCTGGGATCGTGGGCCGATCTTTTTCGGGCCCCCCAAGCCCCACATCCCTGCCAGGGGCACTCCCCTGAAGAAGTTGGGGCAGGACCCTGCTGGCTGTCACTCTGGGTCTTTGGGTGCCCTACTCCAGACATGTGCCACATGCACAGCCCCAGAGAGCTGCACTTCAGCTGGGCTTGCCATGCAAAACCTTGCTTAGGCCCCCAACTTTGCTCCTCCCTAGGCTGAGGCCAGACATCCCCGTTTCTTTGCCCACGGAGTAGTTGTTGCGACCCCCCCTTATACGCCACTGCCCTCCGCCGGGCTCGAACCTGCCGCTGCGCTGCACCGCGGCATTCCAAAGTCGGCGCATGCGCTTCACCGGAGCCAGCCCACGTGCCACCCCCCAGGCCTGAGCAGAGGCAGCCGGAGGAGAGGCGTTCTCTGCCCGTCTCCTCTTGTCCTCTCTCGCGCCCCGTAGCTGAGGGGGCGGGGCTAGGCCCCACGTGCGCAGCCATGGCGGCTTGCAGCGCGGGGCCGGCGGTGTTGCTGGGGCTGCGGGACGCCGCTATTCCGGCATCGGGCGCGGGTAGCGCGCAGGCCCCGGCCTGGGCCACTAACAAGCTGGGCGGCGCCCCGGTG
>NW_005842290.1:993683-1006638 GCF_000455745.1 Alligator sinensis | reverse complement strand
AGGGGAGGCACGTGCGGGGCTGGGGCTGGGGAGGCAGCTCCTGCCGTGGGCCGAGCTGCTGAGACTGTGGCAGAAGTGTCATCCCCACCCCAGTCGCATAACTCGTCGTCATCGTTGTCCCCCGGCATAAAAACAACACTCGGGTGAACAGAGCTTTTTTGCACATGTTCGTAAAGGTGTGCGTAGTGTCATTTGAAACCTGTTTCTTCTTTATTCTTAGGAACAACAAGAGAGGCTGGCTGCGCGGGACTGGTGTGACGAAGCAGATGACTGGGGAGCATGCGATGAATTTGAACCCCCTGACCTGAACCCCTCTCACTTGCTGGGTGTAAATGAAGCGAGCAATTCCTGTTTGCCCAAAGAAGCAGTGTGTGCATCCCAGTTACAGAGGCTTAGCCTGGCAGAAGATGATCCCTTCTGTATTCATCTTCCAGCTGGAGAAGAGAGAGTAATGTCTAGCTCTGTTCCCGTGTTCAAGCCCTACTACATCGCTGTTGTGGATGAAGAAGACTACACTGGTTACGTTGATACAGATCATGCACACAAGCTTCTAAAGGAATATCAACAGAGAGAGGGTATTAATTTGGAAGAGTTGATGTCAGAAAGGTGGGAATGGGTTTCCAGTACTTGCTGTAACATGAAGGAATTAAATGGGCTGCTATTAGTTGGCGTTTATTAGTTAGCTAAATGACAGTTGAATTGAGTTTGAGACAGACTGAGCATCCTTTATTTTATCTTTGAAATTAGTGCAAATTGAAGGTACGAGCACCTTTCAGAATTAGCATCGTGTGGATGCAGCCCAAAAGTAGAATCTTGAGATATACAAATGAGGGCACAGCTCACTGTTAAGCATCTGTAGACTCAACATCTGCAGTTCCAGCCAAAGACCCTTTGAAATTGCACCTAAATAGTTTAAAACTTAATAGAAACATTTCAAAGGTAACTCGTTATTCAGTGGGTAGAGGTAAGTCTGGAGCGTGACTCTTGACATAATGTATTCTTTCTTTTTTTAAAACTATAGTTCTTATCTGTGATCAATCTTGAGTACTAGATTTCTTGTCATTTTCAAATATGTTTATACTTAAAATTAATGTTTGCAGCCTTTGACATCCCTGGTAAAAAAAATAAAATAAAATAGTGGACTGGCACACTAGGAAATAATTCCTAGATTATCTAGTCCAGTATCCATTAAATCCATTGCAACTCTGGCATACCCTTGTGCCTCCCACAAAGTTGCATGCTTCAAAAGAAGCTCATTAGGATACAGTATCAGTGGCTTTTTGAAGCTAGGAAAACATTCCTAAAATGTTGTTAATTTCATGTAATAGTTGTATTGTGCGTGTGGCGTACCTGTAGTTCCTGGGTTTATAGGTCTAACATACATGTAGTTCCCTAGGTTATAGAGAGAGATTTATTTTCTATTCCTCTGTTTTGATTTTGATGGACCCATCCAGATTTTGGCAAGGAAGTAGTGTGAAAAACAGCTTTTGGACTTAAGGTCTGCTGTGGGCTGGTTAACATTAGTGCAGTTGCATGACACATACATTGAGCATTTACATGTAATCCACTTCTTTGTTCTAAGAGATGTGAATATATGTACGGTTGGTTTCCCCAGTAGTAAGTAGTAGCAGAATACCATTCACTTGCAGGAGTTGCATGTAGAGCACTGCTTTTTGAAGTACCTTTCATGTTCTGTTTCTGAAAGTGTTTTTTTGGGGCAGTTTAAGATTTCTTTTTTTTCCTGGGTATAAATAAAGACAGCACCAAAATACAGGAAAGGCTCTGAGGGGTCTAGGTTTAAGCAAATGTATAGTGCATTTTTTGTATTATAATACAGAAAAATTGGATATAGATATTTGAGTAAAGATCACTAAGGGTGAGGATAAGGAGTGAACTAATAAACTATGCTGCCTAGTAAGGCTACTTTTTAGATACAAGCGTCATTTTAATTCATGTTAATATTAAAAAAAAAAAACAACCCCAAAACTCCTGGAGGTGGTGGTTCGATAACTGTTTTTATTTTTGAATATGCATGCTGCTGTAGATTTAATAGGAGAACTTCCCCCTCCCCTTATTTTTCTAGTTTTGCAGGTGAAGGTGATTGTGAGAAATATGAGAAGAGCAAACTCCGAAGTAGGGACCAGGTGTTCCACAAATTTATGAAAAGAATTTCTGCCTGTCCTGAACAAATTCTGAGGTATGTTGACTGATGTGTTGGTGATAGGAAGTGATGGTCAGTTGTCAGAGAATACATCGATTATTTATTTATTTATTTATTTATTTATTTATTTATTTATTTTTTTAACTTGACGTTCCTGGAATGAGGATGTTGTTTTTAGATTATTTTAATTTTTAAAATGTTCTAACATTTCTTAAGCTAAGCATGGTATGTGTTTAAGTGTAGGTGGAGATGCACATAACAAGTGTGTACTCAGTGAGACTATCCTGTGATCTGCCTATTTTACATTAGGTAAAATTGGCTGGAGGAGTAAAGAGGAGACTCTCTAAGGGCCTTGGATTTGGTCAAGGGTGGGTTTGTTCAGGATGAGGTATGAGGAAGACAGCAAACTGTTTTTTCAAAGGTCCCTTAAAGATGGAAACCCTAGCAATAGCCAGTTTACCAGGGGACACCAATGAGAGTGGAAAAATAGAGCACAATGGTGTGCAGGTCTTAGTCAGTCCTGCTACTGATAGACTGTTGTTATCACAGCTCTGGGGTAACCTTGCCATTAACCCCTCTGGCTTCCTCAGCAGCATCTCCTTAGGTTTTGGGCCTATTGGTGTTTCCTTTTTCAACAGGAGAATCTGTTTTAGGGATGTAGACCACTTGAAATTCACTGTGATAGTCCCTGTAGATCTGCAGCTTGTCTGCATTACAGGTCTTCTATTTTAGCTTTGCCAGGAAAGCTTGTAGTGGAGATGCATAGAAAAGTTTTTTTTTTCTCATAGCATCTACTCAAACTATAGGAGTTCTACTGGTAAAAGCCCTTCTCTGTCAGTACAGGGATGTCCAAAGTTAGGTTATCTAGGAGGAGTGATCATTTCATACCCGTAACTGATGATAGCTGTGCCACTAAAACCTTGTAGTATAAACCATACTTGAGTTCATTAATTCAGCACCTCAGAGCTGTTTTCTTTCAGGACAGTGATCGGCAAACTTACAGTAAAACACAGCATTTCATCCTTAGGACAAAAACGTTACAGAGATGGCATATCCTTAATAGCTTATATATTAGATTGCCAGATATTACTCATCCATATTGGATTCTGGCAGGTACCATCCACATGTGTGTGTTTGTTCCACGGTGAATCTTGCAAATCAGCTGATTCTTTAGTTAAAATGTCTGCTTGCTAGGTCTCCTGACCCAAGGAGAAACAGTCTATGCGATTTCCAAGAGAAGGCAAAGCTTTAAACACGTAGTATCTACATAAACAGTGTTGAGTATCCTGGAACAATTGCATAGGAAATCCATCCATTGAGTTTGGAATACAAAGATACATATTTCTTTTGCCTAAATAGTATCTGACACTTCTCAGTGTAAAACAGACTTTGACATTTTCACGCTTTCAAAACATCTCTGCGAGCACAGCTATAATGCTGAGGTAGCCACCCCATTCCAGTCGCTAGAGAGCTCAAAAAGGGAAGTCTACGCCTTTGTCTCCATGACTTCTGGGCTGTGAGTTCTGTACTTTCCTTCCAGGCACAGCACAGAACCCCACCTTCTGTTGACTAGAAGCTGCCTTGAACTTTGGTTTTGGTTTCTCTGGAGGTGCGCTACCTTGTTCCAAAAGCTTGCAGTGCTGTGATAGAAAGCACCATGCTGCTGCTCCAAGACTGCTGAACTTAGACTTGCAAGTGTGTCTTCCCCCCTACCCACCCTTTCCCTTACGTTTATATTAAAGTGTAGCAGGGATATGGAGTTGAGGATACTACATACCGTGCAGTAATCCGTCTAAGGTTTTTGTCTCCATTTGAATGTTGGGAGGCTGCATGAGTAACAGCTTCCAGGTCTTGTGGTAACCTTCTGAGTCCTTTTCCTACTTTAACCTTAATGAGTAAAACTTTGGCAAGTAAGCCAACTCCTGATAGATGTATCTTATTTTATTTTTATTTTTATTTTTTTACTTGAAGCAGGCTCTTGACTTTTGGTGAATTCCAAGTACTGCTGCATTACTGTGGGTCTTCCACTGAGCAATAACAAGAAATGTGTGACATCTTTCTCCATACCCCTAGATACTCCTGGGGCGGTGAGCCTTTATTTATAACATACCCTCCATCTGACATCAGCAGAAGGGTTCCAGCCTGCAATAACTGTGGAAGTAACAGAGTCTTTGAGTTCCAGCTTATGCCAGCATTGGTCAGCATGCTCGAGAGCGATGCAGGTGCTAATTTTTATTACTTGTTTTTATATGAAGCACTGTGCTATAACTGCATTGAACGAGACATTGGAACATAGGTTACTTCAGGGATGGCCAATCTACAGCATGCATGGCACAGGCAGCCTCTGTGAATAGCGCACAGCAGATCAGGCAGGGAACAGAAAGCAGAGCAGCAGCTCAGGCAGAAGAAAGGGATTGGAATGGCACTCCAGGAAGGTTCAGGACTAATATATGGTATGACTGCCAAAAAGGATGGCCCCCAGCGGGTTACTTCATGTAAAATATATGAGCAGTGATATTCTAATCACTTTTTTTTAAATATCATGAAACCTGCTGTAAGTGGCCAGTCAACTATAATTGAAATTGACTTTCTAATAACTTGTTCTTTCTCCCCACCGTCCAGTGTTTGGGATATAGTAAGAAAAGAGCCACCCTAATTCAGCCATTCATCCTTTAAACTATTTCAGTCATTTAACATACTGACTTTCTTTCAATGTGATTAGTGAAACTGATTTACTAGGAGTCTCTGATCAAAGCTTTATATGTTCTTTAGATCTTTTATAACAATGAGAGGAATCAAGGGACTCTCTCTATCCTTGAACAATTAATTTGTAACCTTCCTCCTAAAGTAAGGACTTGAGAATTAACAAATACAGTGGATTCCACTTTATAGCATCGCTCGTTAATAGAATCAGCTGCTTATTTGAATCAATGTGAGAAAACCAAAACCATTTGTATATTATTACATGTAAAAATAGCTCATATTATAATCACAGTTTTTGGTAGACGTGCCGATTTAAAAAAAAAAAAAAAAAAAAAAAAAAAATTGATTATATTGGAAATCAGCCTGATGTGGCCAATTTTTAATTTGGCTGATAAACACAGTGTGGCCCAGCACTGCCCCGGCCCCAGCCCACAGCTGCAGCCCACCCTGCCCCACACAGATCCAGAGGGTACAGCCAGCCACTCTGTAGGCTGGCAAATTTCCAGGGGGCTGGGGCCCCAGCAGAGAGTGGGATGGGGCTGCAGTCAGCTCATCTGGGAGGTGGGGCTCCCTGGTGACGCACCCCCTGCGTGCACAGTAGCTTTGAGGGGCACAAGTCCGTGCCGCTGTCCTCACTACCTGCCCCCACACCCATCCTGCACACAGATCTGGGGGGCTTTGGTCCCTCCCTGCCCCTCCAGGAGTGCGTGCCATGCTGGGGAGCTGCCCCCACCCCCTGATCCCACAGCAGGCAGCAGTAAGTGGGGAACCAGGCTCCACTCTGCTGCAGCAACTGTCTCTTCCTGCTGGGGGAAGGGGGCTGCGGGCCTGGGTTCCTGGCCCTATAGCCCTGGCAGCTGGGGACCCCCTTTGACAGGGCTGAGGTGTACCAGCAGCGCTGGGGGACAATGGGCGGGGGTGGGGAGTGAGAGGCATGAGCAGGGCCAGGAGGCTGCGCGGGAGGAGTGAGTATTTGTTTTCTTAAAAAAACAGGTCTCCTTTTAATGGAATCAGCCAGTTAATAGAATCAAATCATCATTTCCCAAAGTGATTCCAATAAGGGGAATTCACTGCATCAGCAAAGAAACAGCTGTATACAAGTTTTCATTTTGTTTGTTGCTTTAAAAAAATCTTGAATTGACTAAGTGGTAAATTATATATATCTAGAAGGCAAGTTTGGAGAAGGAAGACTTCAGTTTTTTTGAGGGGTGTTTATATCAAAATATAGTTCAGGATTGATTGTGATCAAGATGTTTCTTCATCCTCACACTCGCATGTACTCATACATGCACCCTGTGAGTCCAGGTAAATAGGGTTGTGATTTACCAACTACAAACAAAATTATATCTTTTGTTATATTCTATTCTTATCATTGATTTCAAAAGCATAAGTAGAACTTGATCCACAACTTAAAGCTGTAAATTTTAATAAGGTGACCTGGGTAATACTTTAAGTGTTTTTCTAAATTTTATCCAAAAAGATGGCATCCATATGAAATTACACTGTCTAGTTAGAAAATACGGACACTTCAAATTTCTGGAACTAAAAGAAATGAAAGACTTTAATATTCTTTTAAAGTTACTGCATACCCTTTATATATATAAGAGTATGCAGTATATTATCACACCAGGATACAAATATGAGGGTTAATAGATTGCCTGTACCATTTCATAGAGCCGTGAACCATTTTTACAGGCAGATTAAAAAGCAGGTATAACTGAAATGATATAACTTTGCTGAACAAAAATCAATTTTTGACTGAACCTTTCTGGGCATCGGACTTTCCTTTATGATGGGGCTAACTGAGAAGTATTTGGAGTCTTGATTGAATGAAATGGAATCTGAAGTTCTACATTATTTGATTTCTTTAATAAGTAATGCCAAGGAATTTATCAGTTTTAATTTAGCCTGTAGGAACAAACTAAGCACTGAAGTAAGCCCCCATCCAGCAAGCACTTGAAGCATGCAATTAATCCATACTAAGACAATTATCCTCGTACTGTCTTCTACATTCAAGAAATAACTAAATAAGAGGGATTGTTTGCATTACTAATTTAGTTTGTGCACAAGTGTTTTCAGGACTGGAGCATTAGTTAACATGATGTTCAGGGTTGTGCTTTCTGCCTGGCTACAACAGATGACAGAGAGTAAAGTTCTGGCTAACTTGAGACAATCAGTAGGACAAATCAAAAGGACAGATTAAGTCATTATATAGTTTTCTGCACGTATTGGTGATTCATTTCTGAAAATATTGTTTATAGGCACCCCTCTCCAAATGTAGTAATGTCTAAAATGTGACGTGTCATGTAATCTTAAACACCGCTTGTTTTTCATTCCCCCCCAGATGTGTCAATCGAATTTGGGACAGTCTTGGTTTACACATGTGAAAGAAGCTGTTGGTCAGTAAATCAGAAGAATCCCCTAGAGGAATTTATTTTTATACAAGAAGACCCAGATCAGCAACTATTTAAATAAACTTATTTCTTCCTTGTAAAGCCATTTTGGGTTTTTTTTTTCTTTTGTAAAACAGAACTGTTTTAATTGTGCAGCAGAACTATGAGCAAGTGAAAATAGAGTGAAATTGCCAATTCACTCAGTAACGTCACTTTTTTTTTTTTTTGTGATTCTTGTCAATAAGTCAGACTGCTTTAGTGGGAAGATGATACTGGTGTGCTTCTATAATGTTTGGTATATATAAAATTTGCTTGTTTTGTTCATATGCCAAGCTTTATACCCAGATTTAGTGTTATGTGTTCTAGTTTATCCTTGGAAACTTTCAAGAGAAAAGGAGGATGGGTTTTAATGCACTTTGTCTAGCTCTGCTTGTCAGCCAGCCAGCATTCTATAATACTAAAACTAAGTCATTTGGGAAGATTATCCAGTCTACAGTGTCCAGACTAGTACAGGTACTCCTCACAACATCGTCCTGGTTAACATTGTTTCATTATTATGTCACTGTTCTTTTAGAGAACATACTCCTTTAAAGTCCCACAATGTCCGGTTATAACGTTTGGCTGCTGCCTGCTAGTAGGTAACTACTGTAACGTAATTGTATCCGCTTAACATAGTTTTGCTTAAAGTCACATTTTTCAAGAATGTAACTATGGCGTTAAGTGAGGAGTAGCTATAGTTAGAGTGAATTTGGTATTTCAATTGAATATTGCACTTTCAGTTGCTATATATTGAACTACAGTTTGTAACCCAGGAAGGCGCATCCTTTTATCATCATGGTATCCTATGGTAGCTATCATGAGCAGGGATCTGGATTTTCCTTTTGCCATGACAAAATGTAAAAAAAAACCCACTGATTTTTATCATTTTATGGAGAATAACGCAGGAAACAGCAGGTTTCCCCTTGCAGGCTGGTAGAGTTCTAGCCTGCAATGGGCTGGGGGGAGTGGATGGAGGGTGATCAGGCAGGGGGTGCCATGTACGTGTGTGTGCACACATGCACATGATAGGCCACATGAGAGCAGCTCCCACAGGTAAGTAGGGTGGGGATTGAGTCCCTCATAGGGAGGGAGGGAGTTGGGCAGAGGGAGGGAATCGGGCAGGGAGGGGTTAAGGGTGCTGTCCGGCCGAGGTAGTGTCTGGGACCAGGAATGTGTGGCTGTAGTGCCCACACAGGGAAGCAAGATAGAGCCACAGGTAGCTATTCTGGGGGTGGGGGCTGGCTCCCTGCCACTGCACACTCAGGGAGGTATGGGTGGCATATGCCCCCCAGATTTGTGTATGGGGCAGGGGCAGATGCAGGCTGTCAGCTGTGGGCTTGGGGCTTCCTACTCTGCTGCCCTCCCCCCAGGGGCCTCCACAGCCTGGCAGATGGCACCTGGTGCAGCAGGGTGAAACAGAAGCTCAGTGCTGCTACAGGGAGCCCCACACAGCCGTGGCGAGGTGCCCCCTGGCCACCCGGTAGCAACAGGAGTAGCAGCACTAAGCTGTGCCCCCCCACCCCCTTCTGCTGGGCAGGCAGAGGGCTCCTTGCCATGGCTGTGCGGGACTCCCAGGGGTGGCACCAAGCTTCCCTGCCCCGCTGCACCAGGTGCCATCCGCCAGGCTGTCAATGCCCCCAAAGGGAGGGCAGCAGGGTGGGGAGCCTGAGCCCGCATTGCCCCCCTGCCCTCACCCTACCCAATGGGCTCCACTCTAGCTGTGCGGCTGCAGGGGAAGGGAAGCCCAGCTCCCACAGGCAGCTGCTGGGAAGGAGTGGGCTGGACCTGGGTCCCTGGCCCCATCGCCCTGACAGCTTGGGGCCCCCTCTGGCAGCTCTGTGGGTGAGGGACACCAGCAAGACCTGGGGGGCCGTGGGTGGAGAGTAGGGCAATAGCATGGGCAGAGCACTGGCATATCGGAGCCGCTCAGTGCCACAAAGCAGTGGGGGGGTAGCCGCAACCAAACCTGTGTCCTGGTGAGCGAAGGGAGCAGGGGGAGCTCTGATTTCTTTTTTCCATCATAACCCAAAATTAACACCAAAATGTATAGGTATTTAGAATGTTTTATTATAGTGATTGAGGCACTGATAGGCTTCAAAATTGTAAGTATATCAATAAAACATTGTGTTCAACTGATACCTATAGATACAGATATATAGATATATATAGTGTTTCATTTTAATTGCAGGGAAAAAAGATTTTGGGTTTTTAATCAGAATTTGTGGGGAGGGAGGGGGTGGGTAATAATCAGAGAATTTGCAGTTTTTAAGCAGAGAAAACCAGGATCCCTGGGAGGTATCCCAGTGGATTGTTCCTCTGATATTAGCATCGAGATCAAATTACAGGGGCTGTCTGATTTATCTCGGTGATCTGTTAGCAGACAACACCAACAAACAGCAGTGTGGTGGCTGGAGACTGGGATGCTGCCGAGGACAGGGAAGTGAGACTTTCAATACCCATCCCAGGCATTTAGGTTGTAGCTGTATTGGTCTAGTGGCAAGCATTTCTTACGTGGCAAGGTCTCTCTAAGCTCTGTGGTGAGGCTCTGTGATGATGCAAATGACCTCAAACAAAGGCAGGAGCTCAAGTTTCAGGCGGTCAGACTTGCTTTTTCCTCATAAAATTATGAAGATTTTATTTCTACCCAGGAGAACTTTTACAATCTTTTCTCCTATGCCTGATGAAGGGTGTTTGTGCTCAAAAGCTTGCAATTAATATTTTTTTTGCAAAAATCTAGTTGGTCTAATAAAAGATATCCCCTCTACCACAAATCCTGATTGCTTTTGCCACTAGACCAATATGGCTAAACCCTGGATACCTGATGCATGGAAGATATCAAATTTTAGACAATTTTTTTAAATGAAATCTTCATAATTTTACAAGGAAGAAGCAAGTTTGATCACCTGAAACTTGAGCTCCTGCTCCTGCTTTTGTTCGAGGTCATTTGCATCATGACAGAGCAACACCACAGAGCTCAGAGATACCTCGCCACATAAGAAATGCCTGCCCAGAAGAGCATTCCACTATTTACTCCTCTGTGAAATACAAAACACTATAACCAGAAGGAAATATGACTACATCCTGCTTACTACCAAACAGCTTTGAGATAAACAGGCTATTCCAACTCTTCTCTGAGCCTAATCTGCATATAAAATTAACAGTTCCAAACAGGAGATTTCACCACACTTCCAACTCTTCTGTGAAATACAAACTTTCATTTCTACCCAGGAGAACTTTTACAATCTTTTCTCCTATGCCTGATGAAAGGTGCTTGTGCCTGAAAAATTCTTTAATTGCAAGCTTTTTTTTTTTTGTTGCAAATATCTAGTTGCTCTAATAAAAGATATTACCTTTACCATGAGTCCTGATTACCGGTACCCATCCCAGATACACTTCCATGTACAATGTAAAAGAAGTTTCTACAAGAGGGGCTTTAAAAAGTATCTGCCCCTATTTCATTCTTTTTGAAAATAGTGCTTGCAATAATTCTGCAAAACCTCTATTTCTTGGGGTTTGAGAGAAGAGACGCACAAGCTTTTCTTTAATCGTAGCTGGGAGATTTTAGTCTCCCAGTCCATGCAACGTGCACCTCTGGCATTTTAGGTCTATTCTGTCTAAGTTACTCTATCCCAGATCAGATCTCCTGGGAAAACTTTCAGCACCTCGGGTCTCTTCATGGGTCTTTGTTTCTGCTCAGCAGGCCAGGCCGTGAATAGGAGGCATGGAATCATAGAAAACTAGGGCTGGAAGGGACCTCAGGAAGTCACATCTAGTCCAACCCCCTGCTCAAAGCAGGACCATCCCCAAC
Organism: Alligator sinensis; assembly: GCF_000455745.1. Taxonomy (NCBI): domain Eukaryota; kingdom Metazoa; phylum Chordata; order Crocodylia; family Alligatoridae; genus Alligator; species Alligator sinensis. The sequence continues at coordinate 995,534 of NW_005842290.1, read as the reverse complement.
TAGTTCATCTCAGCCAAGGCTTTGTCTAGCTGGGTCTTAAAAACCTCTGAAGATGTTGATTCTACAGCCTCTCTGGGTAGCCTGTTCCAGTGTTTTACTACCCTCCCCCTAGAAAGTTTTTCCTAATACCCAACCTAAACTTCCCTTGCTGCTACTTGAGACTGTTGCTCCTTGTTCTGTCATCTGCCACCACTGAAAAATGGTTTAGCTCCATCTTCTTTTGTACTGGACTCCTGGACTCTCCAATTTGTGCACATCCTTTTCACAGTAGGTGGCCCAAAACTGGTCACAGTACTCCACATGTGGCCTCACCAGCACCAAATAAGAGGGGATCATCACTTCCCTCGATTTTTCTGGCAGTACTAATACTAGTGCAGCCCAGTACGTTGCTAGCCTTCGTTACAACAAGAGCACATTTGGCTCATCCAGCTTATGTGGGCACACTGTCACCCCCAGGTCCTTTTCTGTAGAGCTGCTGCTTAGCCAGTGGGTCCCCAGCCTGTACTGGGCATGGGATTGTTTCATCCTAACTGTAGGAGTTTGTACTTATTCCTGGGTATTGTCACACAGCCTTTTACTGTGCTGCTCTTGTGCTGTCTTTTCCTAGGTCCTTGGCTCCTTTTTCAGGGAAAGACATCCTCTCGCACATCTGATTCCTAATTCTTACCTGTCCAAGCTGCTCTGTCTAAACACGCATGTACTATACCTTTGGAGCACTCTCTTTTTAAAGAGTAGTTTATTTCAGTTTAGCTAATTGTTTTAATTGATTTAAAACTCTTCCACAGCATGTCTGGTTTAAAATGAAATGAGTATTTGTACAGCCTTTTTATTTTATTTTTTTAAGTTCCACATATAAATTTGAACTACTACAAACTGACTTGCATATAACCAAACCCTATGTTACAACGATGTGATTTTAAATGTTAGTTAATACCCTAGCCCAGGGGTTGTATGGGGGTACTTGGGAAGGCTCTACAGGGTACGTGCAGGGATGGGGCGTTGCCACCCACCACTCTCCCAGGAGCAGGGCTGGGGTTGGGGCCGTGGCACCCCTCCGCAGGCCACGCAGGCACCACCCAGCCGGTCAAATGCAGACATGGGGTGGAGGGGGAAGCTTGCATGCAGTGACTGCCATCCACCACCCCATGCTGCCACCCCTCTGGGTGGGGAGGAGAGGGTGGCGCACAGCTGGACACAATCTGGCTGCTGGTGTTACACTTATTTAAAAAGGTTGAAAACCTGCCCTAGCCTAACTTGCATATTTTGTTAACAGCAGAGCCGAGGCTCTCCCTCGCTGGGCACATCTACAGGAGATATTTACTCCGAGTAGGCTAATTAGAACAGCGTGTCTACACGTGCGGCCCTATTAGGCCACAGGAAACTAACTAAGGCTACCTGTGAATACAAGTGCTGTCCTGCCCCAGCACTGCACGTGTAGATGCTGACCCGGCTGTGGGGGCTGCCCACCAGCTTGCCCCGCCCTGGAGCACCCTTGTGCCGCAGCCAGTCCCTGCACAGCACTGTGCAGTGCACCCCGGGCTGAGCCCCACTCCAGGACCTGCCGCCAGCCGGGATGCTCCGACCTAGCTCAAGCCGCTGTGGTCCCGGGTGCAGAGCCTGGGAGCAATCAACACGTGCCGGAGTTGTTTGCGCACGTAGAGGCACCCTCCGCGATGCACGTTACCAGCTCAGAGATGCGCGAGCCCTTGCTAGCCAAGGTGCGACGTATCCCGCCCGGGAGGGGTCTCCCCAGCCGGTGTCAGAGGGCGGCGGCGGCCTCCCCGCGGCAGGGGGCGCTCGAGGGCGGCGGCGGCGGCGGCGTTCTGCCCGCTCGGCCACTCGTTGTCCCCC
>NW_005842290.1:979936-993390 GCF_000455745.1 Alligator sinensis | reverse complement strand
GGCTGGAGTTACAGCTGCTGCTGCCCCCTGCGCCCCTCGGGCACTGCCCGCCTCTGCCCCCGCGTCCTCAGCCCGGCCTCGTGCCCCAGAGCCGGAGTCTTGAGGGGGTGAATGAAGGGGGGCCAGGTGCCTGCCTCCTTACTACCTCCCCTTCCCACCGGTCCCTCATGGTCCCCTTAGCACTCGTCCCCTCACTGCCCGCCGGGCCAGGCACGTTTAAGTTGGTCTTCCTGATGATTAGATCCCATATGTTAAAAATTAGAAGAGGTTTATATGGGATCTAATTATTGGTGGGGGGGAGGGGGTCTTAAAGTCAGCATCATCTTGGATTTGGGTGAATGCAGGCGATTTGCTGGTAGGACCGCCCTGCACCCAGAGACGACCCAAGCAGGGTGCAGGGCCTCAGGGCAAATCGGCCTGTGCGGGGCCCCGTGCCCAGAAGCAACCGAGCCGGCGGCGGATTCGGGTTGGGTGGGGGGTGGAGTGCCAAGTGGCCGGACGCGCCAGATTCGGTGGCGGGGGGGCGGAGCCAAGTACGGAATTGCTGTGGCCGCTCCGCCGGGGCCCCCAAAGTGCGGGGCCTCCGGGTGTTTGCCCCGATTTGCCCCCCTGGGGACAGCCCTGACTGTACCGCGCTAGCAGCCCTGTTGGTTTCAGTCTCTTGCCGCTATCCAGCGCAACGTTAATATGGCATCTGTGAAGCAAATGTTGAGAAGAAGATGAAAACCAGCTTTTTTTTCTTTTTAGCTGTGATATTTCTTTTGTTTCCCCCTCAACCTGTTACTTGTGGACTCTTGTAGCTCCTCAACAGTAGCAAAAAATTCTGTTCCTTGGATGTTTTTTTTTAGAAAATGAAGAATTATGGGCAAGGTTGATGTTCTGGTTGAGTTTATTGCTTCGCGTTAGTTGCGTATGTAGATATTCTGGTTGAGAGCCTATTGTAGGACCCAATCAAACTCCATTAACTTCAGTAGGAGTTGGATCAGGCCATAGATTTGATATTCTTTAACTTTTTAGTTTTTGACTACTCAGTTTGATAGAGCAATATTTAGCTATGGGGAGGGGGAATGCCATGAGAGCCAAATGAGAATTACTGTGCAAAGTAGGATCTTGTGATCCACCATATGAAGAAATCAGTTGGTGTTTGTGATATAGTTGTTACTGTATGTTGCTACTTGAAGCAGATCATCCAACATTCATTATCTGAGTTGTAAAAAAAAATGTACTCCATCCTAAAGTGTACAAAAGCAGTGGAAGAGAAGATAGCAAAGTATAGATGGAGGATGGGAATTGTAGGGATGATCTTGAAGCTGATCAGGAAAATGTTAAACTGAGCTAAGTATACTTGACAAAAAGGTATTGAATGTGCCATGATGAGACAAGAAGAGGGCGATCTAATAATCAAACCTAGACCAGGGGTGGCCAAGCTGCCACAAGTGGCATAGGCAGCCTCTGTGTGTAGCATGCGGCAGATTGGGGAGGGGCAGGCAGATTGGACAGGGTGCAGAAGGCTGAGCAGCAGATCAAGTAAGGGCAAGGGATCATAGTGGTACTCGGGAAGAGTGTGAGGCTAATTTGTGGCATGCCTGCCAAAAAGATTGGTCCCTACTTGCCTAGAAAACATTTAATACATTTGTTCTAAGGTCCCTTTTCCTTTTAACTTGCTAAACAAAAATCTACTTCAAATCCACTAAAATAGATTGCTACTACTATAAAATAGCAACAACTATAAGGATAACTAGTAATATTTTGGTACAGTAGGCCTCAGAGTAGAAAGGGGCAGATTATCAGTTTGAACTGTGTTTCTTCTTTTTAAGTTTGACATTAACAGCTGCCAATATCTGGTGTTTTAAATAGTCTGCTTATGAAAGATTCTGTCTGTGCTGGAAAATAGCTTTGAAATTGGATCTCTTTTTTGCTGTTTTTTATAAAAAACATTACAGATGGAAATATTAAAATTGGTCACTATGGTAATGCATAATGTTAACTAGAGGATGCACTTATAACTAAATCCCTTTTGTCTGAGAATTTCAAAGTATTTTACAAAGGAGGAATGAACAAGTGTTTTATGTAGGTAGTTTATAAGAATTCAGAGCTGATAAAGGGAGAAAATTTAGTTTTCATGAAGATGTCCATATTATAGTACTACCAGCAACTTCCTCCAATAAAAGTTGAATGGATTTCAGTGCAACATACAATTCTAAAACAGATTTCCATTTTCCAGCCCTGATCTCTGGGAATTATGGCTTGATTTGGAATTTTAGCAAAATTTCTTCAGCTATTACAATTTGAGTACAATAAAAAGATTATTCTTAATTTAAAAAAAAATATTTCTCTACTTTTTCTTTGACAATCCTGTTTGTTTGAAGCTTAAGACTTGGCATGAAAGAGGTGGTGGTTTGCTGGGTTTTTTAGACTGATCAGTAATGTTAGAAGGACTTGCCCTGCTTGGTAAACTTCTAAGGTATATTGCCTAATAAAGATGTGCTCCCTTTTAATGTAGTACAACTTTCCCTTGATTTATGCTGCACATGCATTCCCAGAGAACGGTGCATAAATCGAATTTGCATAAAGTGAACCCACTTTACAATGTAACAGATAGAGATAGGTTCCCATGACGGTGAGTGAGGCTGGGACTAGGGAAGGGGTGCTGCTCCTGGGGCTGCACAGGGCAGCAAAGCAGAGGGAACAGAGCGGCACTCACCCCAGCTACAGCGGCCCTGGGAGCGGCGGGCACCAGCTGCCTGCAGCTGCTGTGCTGCACCGTGCTCTGCCTGTCCCCACTCACCTCTGCTCCTGGGCTGTGCCATGCCCTGGTGCAGGCAGCTGGTGTTGGCTGTTCCTGGGGCTGCTGCAGCCAGGGCTGGTGTGAGTGCTGCACCCCATGCTGCCCCAGCCTGTGCTGGAGAGGCCCTGGGAGCAGCTGACACCAGCTGCCTGCACCACGGCACGGTGCAGCCCAGGAGCTGGGGTGAGCCCAGGTGTGGGGGGGGCAGGTAGAGCATGGTGCAGCCCAGCGGCTGCAGGCAGCTGGCACCGGCTGCTCCCGGGGCCGCTGGGGCTGGGGTGGATGGGGCCACGGCCCTTTCCCCTCCCCACACAGACTTTTCTAGTTGGGCGGGGGACAGCTATGCTTCACATAAGAGTGAATTTACCTCTCATATAACGAATTTGGGTGTAAATATGCTCATTGCATGAGAGCAAATTCACATATCAAGAACCCGCAGAAATTGAGGGAAAACTACTGCATGTTATTTTGAGGTTCTCACTTATGCGCAAATGCTGCAGCTTTGAATGCATAGACTGGTGAGAGAGGTGGGAAATGTACGAGTGGGGCTTCCAATAAAATCTGCCATCTAGAACAGGAGATAATTAGGGGTAGAAGGATATTTTTAATGCTTAAAGAAAACTAAAGTAAAAGTTTTATAGGAAATGAAAATAGAAGGGCTGTTGGGGTAGTGTTAACACATGAAGATGCCATCTTGACTGAGTTGTACAGCTTGGCTGTTTTGTGGCATTTTTAGTGAACAGCTTGATCGTATGAATATTCATTGATATCCTTAGTCTTGCGCACAGCAGAGTTTGAACGATTGTGAATTTGAGCGATCAAGTTGGGTGACGCCATGGACAATCTGTGTTCTGCATTTCACTGGTTGCCTAGTTGTTGTCAGAATTGTCATCTAATCCAGTACCTCAAAACTTTGTTAAAATGTGTAGAAATTTTGATATGCAGACAAACTTGGCTGCACTAGTAGTTCATCTCATCTGTGTATTAGACTTCAAAAGTCTCAGCTAGAGTTTCATTCCTTAAATAATTAAGCTACACATGCAAGCAAAAAAAGGAACAGAAAGTACTACATACTTAGAATGCAGCTGAGTTAACACTGGTTTAAAATTAATTGTTTTGTTTTAATTACAGCTTGAAAAATAACTCCAGTTTTATTTGTTCTATTAAAAAGAAAATATGGCAAAGGAGCTACAGAATATATACCATTCATAAGGAGAATTCTTACTAAATAATCTTAATTGCATGTGGCATCACTAATTTTACACCCAGTTCTGAAAATGTTACCCTAAAGTAGATAGGAGAATCAATTTGAATTCCATGCAAACTAATATGCATATGTGTTTTGAACTGGCATGTGCATATTTTTCATTTTACCCAGATCGGCTTGCCCGGGGGGGGGGGAGGGGTTATGTAGTTTTTTTTCCCCCACCAACTCTCACATTGTCCTTATTATTAATCAGTTGCAGTGATGTGCATGAAGATGAGCAACTGATCACTTGTGTACAAGCCTACTCTGTTTAAGTGAATAGTTGCAGGACTTAAAAAGGCTATGTGCTTATCCAGACTTCCTGTAGACACTAACAGCACCATATACTTCACTGTCATTGATTACAGGAGACAAGGCTAACCTGTGGCATAGGTGCTGTAAGCAGCCTGTGTGTGTGGCATATGGCAGATTGGGGAGGGGACAGGCAGCACAGCAGCAAATGGGGCAGGAAGCAGAAAGTAAAGCAGTAAATTGGGCATGGGAAAAGGATCCAAATGGTGCTTCAGGGTGAGGGACTAATTTGTGGCGCACATGCCAAAAAGGTTGGCTGCCACTGGGTTCCAGTACTGTCAGTGCCGTGGTATTTGCAGCCCTGAAGCTGACTAGCTCTCTTTGGGTGCTGACAGATGTGGAAAAACAAACAGCACTTTACTTTTAGCTTGGCATGCCCCACACCAAGCACAGCACATACCCAGAAGAGGAATCGCATCCGTTTGACCCGGCTCGCCCAGCATCTGTAAAGCTCATGCGCTTCAGTGGGGCTTTCAGTGTTTTTATCCTAATACCTGACTAAGTCAGCTGTTAAATAAAAGCGTCAAAAAGCCCCACTGAAGCACGTGAGCTATACAAACGCTGGGGAGCCAGGTCAGACTGACACGATTCCTTTTCCGGTAAGGTGCTGGTTTCTTCATCCCCCTGCCCACATCTGTCAGTGCCCCTAATTTTCAAGGTGTGCATTAGAAGTTGACTTTGGCACTTCTGGTAGAGGAGTTTTTGGCACTGCTGCCTTAGAAAATGAGGGGAGACAGACTAATTCCTATAATTTTTAAAGCTGTTAATGGCTACCCTTTGACAGCTTCCCATTTACTGTTTATGGTGAAGTTAACTGGAATACAGTTAGTTACAAAGTAGACAGTAGCGAAACAGTGAGGCTGTTCTGACTCAAAATTATATTTGATACAAAACACTGTTCTGTTCAGACCTCGAAACTGAAGGCAGAATGAAACAGTGCCATTTTGCACAGCCCTAGTAGACAGTAGGGCTGGAAAATGCTAAGTACTCCATCAATTTATGCAGTAGGCAACAAATTGATACTATGGTTAGGCTATGAAGCTAAGTGAATTATTGCAGTTGTCCTATATATGTATGTATGTATGTATGTATGTATGTATGTATAGTGTGCACGAAACAGGCCGTATTCAATTCGGATTTGGCCCAAATTGGGGACAGTGATTTGATTTGGATCGCTGTCCCCGATTCAGCTCAGCCGAATCTGAAGATTCAATGCTGATTCAGAGAATCAGCGATTCAGTCATAGACACAGCTTTAAATGTTTTTTTCTACATACCTTGAGGTACCAGGCACGGCTCATGAACGTTGCAATGCTGGGGCAGATGGAGCATCACACAGGAGTGCAGGGGGGGCCCCCCCGTGTGTGTTCGGCAGCAAACCTGGAAGTGGACTGGAAGTATTTCCGGTCCACTTCTGGGTTTGCCGGGGAGCGCGCAGGCCCCCCAGCTCAGCGATTGGCTGCAGGGGGATCCCTGGTACCCCCCCCCAACCAGGAGGCACCAGTTGCCAAGCTGGGGGGGGGCGCGCGGCGGCAGTGCAAAGGGGTTCCTCGCACACTCCCCAGTGGACCTGGAAGTGCTTCTGGTTCACTTCCAGGTCTGCTGCTGAGCTTGCTGGGGAGCCCTCCGTGCTCCTGTGGGACACTCCATCTGCCCCAGCATCGCAGCATTCACGAGCCCCCTTGTACCTTGAGGTAGGGGTGGGGGTGTGTGTATGGAGTACACTATACAGGTACTACAATTGTATGGATACAAGTATAATAAATGAATACACAACTGAGAATTTAGAGAGTTCAGGTTTTTAAGTTATTTTTTATTTCCCTCGTTGCCTGGAAGTCTAGTACTTTTTCCATTTTAAATGTAAAAGTACATAGTTTTTATGGATTGCATTCATAATTCAGAAGCCTTTATTGTGTTTACTTCAGTAAGTTTGGAAGGCTGGGAGGTAAAATGCACTTGTTTTTTAAGTTTACAGTAAAAAATGTTGATTCTGCCAACTAGATGAGTTGTGGATTTAACATTTTTATTTGTAAATGTAAATAACTTGGTATGATGCAATGGATTTGAAAACCGGGCAATTAGAGCAATATCCCATGCTGTTGACAATCTTTAATGTTAAGAGTGCTATTTATTTTCATGACAAATTGCCAGAAGTACTTTTTTGTCCTGTTAAATATGTACTTGTGTATTTGTAGATTGATTTGGATACCATAGATGTGAGCAACCTCAACAGGCAGTTTTTGTTTCAAAAGAAACATGTTGGAAAGTCAAAAGCGCAGGTAAGAGAGAGTTTCAAGTTGAATTTTTTCTAACCAATATTATCAAGTTCTTTTTTTCATGTTATGAATGTCATGATACAGCAGCTGTATTACATGATAGTAAATGTCATGTAACTCCTTAAATCTGTTATATCTTCTCAGTGGTGGGATAAGTGTTGGTTGACTGATTATACGCAATATTTTAAATCCATGAGACCTTAGTAATGGATTTTTAAGTCTGCAGTATTGTTTGTTCTTGAATGAATGGTACATATATAAGGCTATCAATTGTCTGTTCTTTTCCAGGTTGCCAAGGAAAGCGTGTTACAGTTTTACCCAGAAGCTAATATTATAGCTTATCATGACAGCATCATGAAGTATGTTTGTCTTAATTTTAAAAAATATTATATGCAACATCTTGATTATTTTAAAATAAGTGCTCATGTTTTACTTTTTATTACCTTCCTTCTGGAATTTGCAGAATTTCTTGTGATCTTTATTTCATTAGTCTCTTTGCTAGCATACTTTCCACAGTTTTCCCATGGAATTTATATGCATATCCTGCTTTTTGATTACAAGGTATTTGTAGTTATTGGAAGCACTGTACTGTGCCTTCCCCTGCCTTGTGGTAGACAGACCTCTCTGCATCATAATTGTCTGTAGAAATGTACGTAGCTCTAGAAAAACTGTTGGTGTGTAAACTACTGATCCAAACTTAAAAGGGGAATTTTCACCCTGTTTTGGAATATTAGGGTGACACTGCAAAGGACACGTTCCATTAGATAGTAACTTAACAGACTTAACCAATTGTATCTGCACCATTGTAGTAATCAATATAAGGTAACATATAATGCTGATCAGTAGAAATAACTTAATTGCTAAGGATAGAAAATGTTGAGTTTTTTGTGTGCATAGATAATTGGGGGGGTGCACACTGTGCAGACTGAGTATCTAGAGAATACTGAAGCATTTGCATCTCTCTTCTTGTGAAGACAGAAAACATCATTTACCACATTTGCATATTTCCAGGTTCAGACAGAGAGAAATTATTAAAACTGTGTTGTTAACTTCCTAGATAATTTTTAGTAGTATTTTTAAACCTAAAACATGCAGACTTTAAACTCCAGTGTCTTTAGGCTCCTTTAAAACAGTGTAAAGTGATATTCTTACTTCTGAAGGATTATGAGATTTTAAAACTACTGAGGTAAAGGCAAGTTGTAAATTCTGTTTATGCATTTCATCATGAAGAATGTAAATTCTGTTTTAAGTGGGCAGTATGTTTAATTTCTACTGTGCCATAGCCATCTGAACACTACTTCTTCTCTGCAGCCCTGACTATAATGTAGAATTCTTCCGTCAATTTACATTGGTTATGAATGCTTTGGATAACAGAGGTGAGATTTCCACTTTTTTATGGCTTTATTTCTGAGTTAAGAAATTAGTTGCCTGCATATAGAAGTTGAAACGAGAAGTAAAGAGATGCTAATATCAATTCTGACAGTTAATCTTTTCTATAACCTCAGGCAGGTCAGTTTGTACCATGTCTCAGTTTCCTGTGTGCAGTATGATAGATAGCTAGATAAACATAGATATATAAAAATCTATACTTTAGATCAGCGGTGGGCAATTATTTTGGCTGGAGGGTTGCTTAATGAGTTTTGGTGAGCTGTCGAGGGCCTCAAGGGTAGCCCTGCCCCTTAACAGGTGCCCTGCCCCCTGGTTGCCATCTTGGGTCTGGAAGTCCTGCCCCTAACCCCTGACCTTTGCAATGGAAGTTTCTCGCCTTGTCCCTGAAGTACTCATTTTGGGAGGGGAGTTGACATCTTGAAACTGTGGGAGATTGTCAGTGTGTGTATGGATATGGGGGGGTGGGAGGTGTGTGTGGGAGTTGTGAGAGGGTGTGTGGGTGTGTGTTGGGGGTATGGTGAGGGGGGAGCCAGCCCCACCTGTCCTGTCTTGAAGCTGGGAACTGTGCACCACAGCCAAGGCAGAGGACCCATATGCTGTGGCACGGGGCCAGCCCATGCCATCCTGGCAGCACGTGGTTCCAGCTGCGTGGCCAGGACCCTCATGGAGCCGGCCCAGTCCCTCCCGGCTGTGGTGCATGGTTCCCAGGGCAAGCCCAGCCTGGCCTGGGAGAATGCGATTCTAGCTGCATGTCCTGGACCCATATGAAGCTGGCCCGGCCCAGGCTGGCTGTGGCGTGCGGTTCCTGGCTGCAAGGCTGGATCCCACACAGAGCAAACTCAGCCCAGCCTGAGAGAACGCAGTTCTGGCTTCAAGACAGGGACCCACATGGCACTGTGCAGAGCCAGCCCAGCCCAAAGTGCCAGGAGCCACAGAAAGTCCTGCGCCATCCAGCTGGAGGCACGGAGCTGCCCCATGTGGTGCTCCTGGCACTCTAGCTGGGAGTGGCACATGGAGGCACAGTGCCAGAGTCCCACAAGCCCCACAGAGTGGGGCCATCGCCAGCAGTCCACCTCCCTCCCTCCGGGCCATTATTACCTGAATTTCCACTCGGATGGAGGGAGGGCTGGAAAACAGTCACAGAGTCCCCAGGGCAGAAGCCTCTGCTAAGCAGAAGCCTCTGGTCTCTAGAAGCTTTTGGGATGTGGGGGCGTAGTGAGTCAGGTTGGGGTTGGTCACATCGCAACCAGAGCCTGAGCTGCTTGATGCTACCTCTGATAGCTTGCCAGATAATAATTGTCTACAGTTGAGAGGGGCCTCATGGTCCAGGTAGAATGGCCTGGTGGGCTGGATGCGGCCCGTGGGCTGTATTTTGCTTGTCTGTTTTAGATGGAGGTTGCTGTGTCAAACACAGCTGTTGATATATTACACTCAAGGTAGAATTCTCTCCTTTCAAGTCAGGCTTTCTTTTTATTTAGTATTCAAATTGCCCCTTAAATACTTTTCATCTTGCAGCTGCACGTAACCACGTAAACAGGATGTGTCTGGCTGCTGATATTCCTCTTATAGAGAGTGGAACTGCAGGCTACCTTGGACAAGTAACCGTTATCAAAAAGGTTAGATGATGTAACATTTTTCTGGTTAATATGATTTATTTGGTCTTTTGGACAGCTTGGGATGGGTAATGCTTCTCGTGGTTGTTGAGACAGTTTACAGTTTCACCCTTTAGCTATGAGCACCTTATCACTAGCCATTACAATATAACATGTAAATATTTACCTTTTCCTTGCTCTGTAGGGAGTTACAGAGTGTTATGAATGTCATCCTAAACCCACTCAGAAGACTTTTCCAGGCTGCACAATTCGCAACACTCCATCAGAACCTATCCACTGCATTGTATGGGCTAAGTATTTGTTCAAGTAAGTAAACCTTTTAAGAAAAATATTCACCGCATCACAATAATTTCTGTGTGAATTGATATGAAAAATGAGAATGAATAAGAATTAGAATTAGAATGAATAAATAAAAAAAAAACACTTGAGAGCATCATTTCCCCCCCCACAAAAGCTTCTACAACTTGAATATGGAGAAACCTCCTAATAGTTTTGCTAAATCTGTTTCATGAAACAGAATTTCAAGAGTTGACAGATAAGATAACATCGTAGAGAAGCTGCCAAGTAAGTTTCTTAAGCATATTGATGTGGATCAATAAGAGAGACTTGTATGCCTGTTACTTTAAAACGAATAATATACTTTATTACAAAGCAAGGCATATTTGCCAGTATAATGACCTTAGTAAAAAGAAGTTAGTCCTCTTTTAGAAGAACCAGTTTGATCATTCACAATAAATAATGGGATGGACAAAATACAGTTACATAAATAAAAAGGTACGATTAAGTGAAATCTGATTTCATATCTTTTTAATTTCCATTTAGGAAAGAAGTGAGCCATTGTGTTCTATGTTGTTTTGTTGAAAAGAACATGATTTAAATTTGGATATCATTTGCTATATCATCATTTTTCATTGGATTTAAAATTCTAAACTGTAGGTACTTTTCATAAAATACTTTTGTTGAGCTGGCAGACTAATAGCAATAAAGATTTGTAGCTTAAGAAAAATGTTTTAAAGTCAGTACAATTTAAACAGAAGTTTTGAAAAAAAACCAAGCACTACTAAATCCTTATACATCTTAGGTTCAGTTTCCAAATTTAAACTCATTTGCCATGTAATGCTCAAGCTATCCTTCTGTTCAACCTGCATAGGGAAGATAAAAGTGGGTTTTCATCATTCCTGCCTCCTTTCCTCCTCTTCCCCCCCACCCCGTCCCCATATAAGCACCAAGTCATAGTGCCTTCAGGAAGCTAAGGTCATGGATCCTTAAAAGTGCAGTGAAGTGAACTTTTTATTCTAAGATTTATCTTTCCCATAAACTAAAAAACAGCTCAAAGACCTACTGTAGGATGGGTCTACTTGACATTTTAACATGTTTCTGTTTTGAATGCCATGTTCTATTTTATTCTAGCTCTGCAGAAATGCAGATTGAAAGAAGTTCTTATTTTCCTTCTCTAGATATAAGTGACTTGGTATGATTTACTGTTCTTTTATCAAAGTATGCTTTTTAAAAATATTTTTATATTGTGCTTGAGGACCAATTAAAGCAAATATATGCCTTGGTTTTCTATGCTATAGAAGCTGTGAGAATTAATCTGTTGTGAGCTTTTAGAAGGCTTTTTTTTTTTTTTTTTTTAAAGGCAGTGCTAAATAGAGTTCTGTTGGCAACTTCTAGGAAACTTAAGTTTAACAAAGCTGGGTTAATAAAACAATAGACTAGTATAGGAGATGTATCTTGCTTATTTTTTATGGAAGGCTTTAAAAATGGGTATAAGAAACTAAGGAAATATATCAGTCTGTAGCTAAGCGTTTTATGATGCAGATCTAGTGTTTTGTTTTTAATTAATAAATAGTCAGCTGTTTGGAGAAGAAGATGCTGATCAAGAAGTATCGCCTGACAGAGCTGATCCTGAAGCTGCCTGTGAGTGTTTACTTAAATTGAGAGTATATATATTACTGCTTGTTTAAATCAAAATATCTCTTTTTTAATGTTATAGTTAGATTCCTAATATTCAGTTTAGTAATGTTAGATTCAATGAAAGAGAGAGAGAGCCTTTAGAATATGTATCTCTTTTGAGTTTCTGTACATCTGGATCCCATTCGTGGTGCATCTACATTCTTTCCTTTGGGGTTTGGAGAGCTGTTTTCTTTTTTAAACTGGTGGCATCCACTATAGGTCACACACACAGTCTGTAAGCCCTTGTGTTCTCCTATGAAAAAAGGAAGAGCAAAGCAACCCTAACAACCATCTAGTTCCTTTCTACTGCACCTTAGCAGAACAACAGCTGAACTTCTTTGTTCTCAGCTTCATCAGCTGGATAGCTAATGAAGCTATCCAGCCCAGCCTCTAGCACGGATCTTTGAAAACTCTTGGAGCTCTGGTGTAGTGCCCGAAGACTGGAAGAAGGCCAATGTGGTGCGTATCTTCAAGAAAGGGAGGAAAGTGGATCCGGCTAACTATAGGCCCATCAGCCTGACTTCTATCCCGGGGAAGATCTTAGAAAAGTTTATTAAAGAGGCCATCCTTAATGGACCGGCCGACGCCAACATCTTAAGGGATAGCCAGCACGGGTTTGTTGCGGGTAGGTCTTGCTTGACCAATCTCATTTCCTTCTACGACCAGGTGACCTATCACCTGGACAAGGGAGAAGAGATTGATGTCATATATCTTGACTTCAAAAAAGCCTTCGATCTGGTGTCCCATGATCGCCTCTTGGAGAAACTGGCCAATTGTCGCCTTGGGTCCTCCACGATCCACTGGCTGGAAAATTGGCTCCGGGGTCGGACCCAGAGGGTAGTAATCGATGGAAGTCACTCATCGTGGTGTCCTGTGACCAGTGGGGTCCCCCAAGGCTCTGTCCTTGGACCCATACTGTTCAACATCTTCATTAATGATGTGGACACTGGAGTCAGAAGCGATCAGAACTGGCCAAGTTCGCCGATGACACCAACCTCTGGGGCAAAGCATCCACACCAGAAGACAGGCAGGTTATCCAGGCTGACCTGGACAGGCTCAGCAAGGCTTTCATCCATAGATGCTTCTCAAGCAAATCCCGGGACGTCATTCTCCCCCTGTACTCGGCCTTAGTGAGGCCGCAGCTGGAGTACTGTGTCCAGTTTTGGGCTCCACAATTCAAAAAGGATGTGGAGAAGCTTGAGAGAGTCCAGAGAAGAGCCACGCGCATGATCAGAGGTCAGGGAAACAGACCCTATGATGACAGGCTGAGAGCCCTGGGGCTCTTTAGCCTGAAAAAGCGCAGGCTCAGGGGTGATCTGATTGCCACCTACAAGTTTATCAGGGGTGACCACCAGCATCTGGGGGAACGTTTGTTCACCAGAGCGCCCCAAGGGATGACGAGGTCAAATGGTCACAAACTACTTCAAGATCGTTTCAGGCTGGACATAAGGAAGAATTTCTTTACTGTCCGAGCCCCCAAGGTCTGGAACAGCCTGCCACTGGAGGTGGTTCAAGCACCTTCATTGAACACCTTCAAGATGAAACTGGATGCTTATCTTGCTGGGATCCTATGACCCCAGCTGACTTCCTGCCCTTTGGGCGGGGGGCTGGACTCGATGATCTTCCGAGGTCCCTTCCAGCCCTGATATCTATGAAATAAATAATTTGTTGTAGTTAGTGGTTGTCAGGTCTTTATTAAGTATGTTGGCTGCTTACAGGCATGTGGAGGAAGGGGAAACTGCTTTACTTTCAGCTTGGCATGCCCCCATGCCAACTGATGTTTTACCTGAAGAGGCATCACATCAGTTTGACACAGCTTGCCCAGTGTCTGTCTAGCTCACATGCTTCAGCAGGCCTTTTTAGCACTTTTATCTA
>NW_005842290.1:955875-979926 GCF_000455745.1 Alligator sinensis | reverse complement strand
AGCCATTAGATAAAAAGCCTTGCTGAAATGTTTCAGATATACAGATGCTGGGGAGCGAGGTCAAACTTGTCAAACTATGCCTTTTCTGGTAAAGCACTGTTTTGGGATTTTTTTTTCCACATCTGTCAGCACCTGTTGTGTTAGTCCAAGGGGACTAAGGAGGGAAAAGCTTGCATAATAGCTAGTTAGGAAATAAAGGTAGATTAGAGATACCAATAGCAGGAATTTGACTACTGTTGAGCTCAGATCACTGGGTTTTAAATCTTGTCCATCATGCAGAGAGGTAATTCCTTTAAATAATGTATAATAAGCTCAATGCCAGTATTGAAAATAAGAGCTTATTGCTTCAAAGTGTGTTATTTATAATTAAAAAAAACATATGCACAAGGCATTGTAGGAAATCATGATAAAACTTTACCTTATTTGAAAATTGGTGAGGAGAACATTAGACTCAGATGATACAGAGGAAGAAGGCAGGTGAATTTGCCTGGAAACCATGTGATTCTATTGCTCTGTCTATTAGACACATCCCTCCAAGAATTAGAGAACTGAAGAAAACTTGCTCCCAATCCAAGGAGACTCTGCCATGAAAAGGAGGAAGTGAACTTCAAACTTCCTTCTAGGCTCTGGTGTCCCCTTTTCCATTACTAAGGCTTGAAGAAGATTTAAAACAAAGAACCAAAGAGAGGGACAAATCTGCAAGAACAACCACATATAAACTGTTCAAAGACAGTATCCAGGGTTCAAGCATAATACTAATAAGGTTCAACACTGAATGCAAGAACTCCTTTCATACCTCCTTGTTTGTTAATGTTCTGTCTGATATCAAGTCATCTATCTCAAACTCTCATGGTACTAATTCTGATACCCCCTCAATGGATTCCTCAGTACCCAGATCTCTACTACAAGTATGGCCAACAAAAATTGTATTTATGACCAAAGCAGAATAAATAGTTTACTCAAACTTGATCCCTTCTAGATGTGTCACCTCCTTTTCCATCAGTCAGGTTGAAGGCCTCTCCAGGAGTGAAACACAGGATACCAGTCATAAGAATATTCCTTAGCTGTTACATCAGGACACTAGTGAGCCCTTCTCAAGTCTCAGCTTCCCAGGGTACATTGCCTCCCCAGAAGCTTTCCCATTCTCATCAGCTGAATCAGCAGGAATTCACTCGCACACAGGTACACATTTTCCAAGACTGATGCAGCTTTCTTCTGAACATTGAGAGTAGAGGATCAGCTTACAGGGGTCAGACAGCAGCTGAAACTCCAGGTGATTTGGATACCACCTCCAATATATGTTTTGTTACAGGCTTAGCCATACAGACCTTAATGGACTCAACAGCTTCAGCTCTTGAAGTTGTCTTGTATTAATTATTCTGAAAGGTCTGGAGATAAATCTCTTCTGCAGGAACCTCAAACACCCTTTTGCTTACCTTAGTAGAATCTATTACGATCAACGGGTTGAATGAAGGAGAAAATATAAGTCATCGGAAGGATTCTCTGTAGTGAAATTCTGAACCATTTTAGACTCTAAGACCTCCTTAGAAAATGGCAACTCTTAGCTCTCAGTTTTTTGGGGGGCTTCAAGGGAAGAAACAGTAGAGCAAGTATTCTCTGCTGTTAAGAGAATAGTTAACTCAAAAAGACCACAACAGGTCAGAGTGCTTTTGACGCTATCAATTTATATTTGAAATCTCTAGGTTTATGTTGTGAACCATGTGTAGGTGTTTGCACACCTAACAGTGCTAATATTACACATCATCCCATGGCACCCTTAAAAGGATCTCATGGTACCTTAATTGAGCATCACTGCTCGATAGCTTTTCATTTCTCTTCATTCTCTGTGTGAATTCATGTATCCTGGTCATTGAGGGCTGTGTAACAGGAATATCTGAAAACCTAAATGTTCCCCTGAAGGGTATGTAAGAAGAGTCACATATGCTTTTTGCTATTTTGCATCCACCATTAAAGAGCAGGGTGGCCTTCACAAAAAGGAAGGTTATCCTTGAGAAACTGGCAAAAACTTGTGAGCCACTGAAGCTTCCATTACATCTACCTTGAAACCTGAGAATGGTAGGTATCAGGTTTCACCCATTTTGCACCTTCATATTTACTTGCAACTGCAATCACTGAAATCTCTAAGCAGTATGATAAATTAATTCTGAAGGACAAAAAGTTGAGCAGGCTAGATTTTTGTGGGGGGTAAAATGACACTTTCTGCTAACCTGAAATTTAGAATAGAAAATTATTCATAGATTGTAAGGCCGGAAGATCATCGGGTCCAGCCCCCTGCACCAAGCAGGAAAAATAACTGGGGGTCAGGTGACCCCAGCAAGGTGACTGTCTAGTCTCTTGAAGATTTCCAGGGTAGGCGATTGCACCACCTCTGGAGGGAGCTTCTTCCACAATCTGGACACCCTGACTGTGAAGAAGTTTTTCCTAATGTTGAGCTTGAATCGATCTTCCAGGAGTTTGTGGCCATTACTCCTAGTTTTCCACTCGGGTGCCCCGGTGAACAGGTGCTCACCGAGCCCTTGATGTACTCCCTTAGTGTAGCAGTAAGCTGCTACCAGATCCCCTCTTGGCCTTCTCCTCAGGCTGAAGAGTCCCAGATCCCTTAGCCTTTCCTCATATGGCTTGCTTTTTAAGACTGTGATCATACGGGTGGCTCTTCTTTGGAC
The DNA here is from genome assembly GCF_000455745.1 of Alligator sinensis. Taxonomy (NCBI): domain Eukaryota; kingdom Metazoa; phylum Chordata; order Crocodylia; family Alligatoridae; genus Alligator; species Alligator sinensis. The sequence continues at coordinate 977,242 of NW_005842290.1, read as the reverse complement.
TCTCTCAAGCTTGTGCATGTCCTTGTTAGTGTGGTGTCCAGAACTGGACGCAGTATTCCCGCTGCGGTCTCACCAGTGCTGAGTACAGCAGAAGAATTACTTTCTTGGTTTTGCTGGAGATGCATCGAATGATGCGCGCCAGAGTATTATTTGCCTAACTGGCTATAGCATCGCGCTGCTGGCTCATATTCATACTGTGGTCTATTATTACCCCCAGGTCCCTTTCATTCGTGGTGCCAGTCAGTTTGGTGCTAACAAACCTGTCGGTGTGTTGGGGGTTGCTCATCCTGAGGTGGAGCACTTTACATTTCTCAGTGTTGAACTTCATCAGGTTTCAATCCTCCCAACTTGCTAGCCTGTCTAGGTCCACCTGTAACTGTAGTCTATCTTCGAGCGTGACCACACTGCCCCATAACTTGGTGTCATCCACGAATTTGGCCAGTGAGCTCTTCACCCCACATCCAAATGGTTAATAAAGATGTTGAAAAGTACTGGACCAAGCACCAACCCCTGTGGGACACCATTGCCCACTTCTCTCCAGGATGACACAGATCTGTTCACTACGACACTGGGTCCCATCCTGCAGCCAGTTTCTCACCCACCTGTCTCGGAGTTAAGCCCACAATCATTCAATTTTCTCGTGAGAACATTGAGGGATACTAGATCAGAGGAGTTTGGAAAGTCTAGGTATACAACGTCAACCTGCTCTCTCGTGTCCAGGTGGTGAATTACCTGGGCATAGAAGGAGATGAGGTTGGTAAGGCAAGACCTGCCCACAATGAAGCCATGCTGGCTGTCATTCAGAATCTTACCTTCTGCAAGCTTATTGCACATATCCTAGAAAAGTTCATCAAGGAGTCTTTTCCCTAGGATGGAAGTTAGGCTGATTGGCCTATAGTTACCCAGGTCCTCCCTCCTGCTCTTCTTGTGAATGAGCACAACACTGGCCCTCTTCCAGTCCTCAGGGACTTCTCCAGAGCGCCACAAGTTGTGGAAGAGTTTTGCCAGGGGTTCTGCAGTGACTTTGGCCAGCTTCTTCAGCGCCCTCGGATGAAAATCATCCAGTCCTGCTGACTTGTATACATCTAATTTTATTAATTGGTCATACACCAATTTTACGGCAATAGTAGGAAGGCGATTATTCCTACTGTGCTCATCCTCTACCTGGCATGGTTTTCCCCTTGGTCTGGTGAAAGACCGAGGCAAAATAGTCATTCAGGAGTTCAGCTTTCTCCTGGGTGCCAGTAACCAGCTCTCCTGAGTGGTTGAGCAATGGCCCCACGCTCCCATTTGTTTTCCTCCTGTTCCCTGTGTACCTAAAGAAGGACTTCTTGTTGTCCTTGATTCCCTTGCTAATCTAAGTTCAGTCGCCGCTTTAGGCTTTCTTATCTGTTCCCTGCAAATGCAGGCCATCGTGGAATAGTCCTCCTTGGGGCCTGCCCCGAATTTCCATTGTTTATAAGCCTCTTCTTTCTTAGGAGGACCATGATTTCCCTGTTTAGACAAGAGGGCTTCCCATCCTTTCTGTTACCTTTTTTTCCTCATGGGAATGGACTTCCTTTGTGCTTCAAGGATCGCGTCCTTAAGGAACAACCACTCTGTGCACACCTTTTGCCTTCGGTCCTTGGTCCCACAGCACTTGCCTGATGTGACCTAAGCTTATTGAATTTTCCTTTTTGAAGTCCAAGACTTCAGTCCTGCTATCCGATTTGTCTGCCTTACGTCGGACAATGAACATGATGGTTTCATGGTCACTGTCACCCAGATTCCCCTCTATAATTCAGTCAGTCATCAGGTCATCTCCTTGGCCAGGACCAAGTCTAGCAGAGCATCACCTCTGGTTAGTCCATGTACATCCTGAGTCAGGAAGAGCTCCTCAACACAGGTCAGGAAGGATCGCAACAGTTTTAACTTGACTGAGTGTTCCTCCGACGCCCATGATGACCATGTCACACGCACGTGCAGCCTCAGTCCATTCTCAGGCGAACTCCAGATCGAGTTCCTCCCCCTGGTTTGGTGGTCTGTAGTATACACGTTAAGTCTCTCTGGCTGCACCCCCTCCAGAGGGTTTCAAGCTGTATATTTTTGGAGCCAATGTCAGCCTCCAATGAGGAGTACTGCTCTTTCACATAGACAGCAACGCCTCCACCTTTTTTCCCCACCCGGTCCCTTCTATGCAGGGTGTAGCTCTCTATAGCTACACTCAGGTCATGTGAGGAGTCTCACCAGGTAAGGGTAGCCAAAATCTGGAATGGGCTTCCAAGGGAGGTGTTGCTCTCCCCTACCTTGGGGTTCTTTAAGAGAAGGCTGGACAGGCATCTGACTGGGGTTATCTGACCCCAGCGCTCGTTGATAATCTGTTGAGGTCCCTTCCGACCCTAGCATCTATGAATCCTATGAAAAAAGTGGCTCTCCCCGTGTTTCTATTTACTGGACTTGTATGTTTGGTCCCTGGACATATTTGAATTTGTGCATCCCTGTCCCCCAGCAATCTTAGTTTAAAGCCCTGTCCAAAAGATTGGCCATCCTGGCCGCGAACAGGGATGCCGTGAGGTGGATGTCGTCCCTTCCCAGAAGTCCTCTCTCCCTAAAGCTCACGCTGTGGTCAAGGAATCCAAAGCCTTCTCAGTGGCACCAGCGTTGGAGTCGTTGGTTCACTTCCTTGATGTATCCTTTCCTTCTGGCACCGTGGCCTGCAACAGGGAGCACAGAAGAAAAGACTACCTGGGCTCCCATCCCCTTTAGCCCAGCCCCCAGAGCCCTATAGATTACTCCTGGCAGTGTCATTAGTCATCATAATGACTCCCTCCTCTGGCTCCCACATGGATGAGGAGCCATGGGGTAGTAATCGGAGGGCCAGACAAGCCTGGGGATCCTCTCTACTACACCTCAGATGCGAGCCCCTGGGAGGCAGCAGGCCTCACAGGCTAGGAGGTCCAGATGACAGATGGGTCCCTCTGCTCTGCTGGAGGGAGTCCCCTACCACCACCTTGTGACTCCTCTTGGGGGTGGCAGCAAGCTGCTTACCATATTAGGCTAGGGATGTCAACACTTGAAGGCTCTGCAGTGGGAGTCCACACCTGTGGGCAAGCTGTGGGAGCCCTGGCCACTGGTCATGTGGACACCTCTTCCATCTCCCACCCTCCCACTGCACTGTCTCTCTATACAGGCCTTCCACCATCTTAACTGCTGTACTGCATGTCTATACGTGGTCCACCACTACATCACACAGCACTAGGCTCACCCTCAACTTCCAGGGCCAGGCCACAGTACGCTGCCTCACCACCTGGGTCAGGGTTAGGGGCAGGCAGTAAAAGGCAGAGGAGGGAGAAAGCTCTTTTATTACGGCTTAATCTGTGTGGGAAGCTGTCTGGACAGGAACCTGGAGACACAGCTGTGGGCCACAGACTGCCAGTTGGACAGCCCTATACTAGGCTGTCCTAGCATACTATTACTACTTGGTTTGACTATGAAATGCTAAGGAGAAATATGAAATCCATGGGGATCTTAAAGAAGGAGTGTGTCTGTTTAGAAAGGTAACTGGAATCAAATATTCTGCATGTGCCACTGGATATAGTAGATACAGGAGTAAGATTGATGTCAAGAACAGTTGTTATGAGGAAGGCATCATGGTTGTCTGTTTCAAGTTGCCTAAAGAAGTACATACATAAAGGATTTACAAATTGACTGCAAATAATTCTTCAGTGCGAAGACTGAGGTTGTGCACCCACTGAAATATTCCAGATCCAGTACTGGATTTCAGATTGTAGTTGTCATTTGGGAGGGTGCCCCGCAGAACAGTTCAGGAAAAGGTAGATGAGGAAATCTCTGTCTCTGCTTCTGCTACCTATCAACCAGATCTGTCTCGGGACTGATCTTTACCCCTCTATCCACCATTTAGCTCCTGTCTCTCTACCTTAGAGGAAGTCTGGGTTGGTTTTACCTTTAGTAGTAACTTGTTTGAGAGTTTCTGTGCAATTGAATTCCATGATCTACCCAGTAACACCTACAGTTTGTAGCCTTGTCATCTGGAGTCTGAGTAAAGAAGGAACTAGGTGGTGGCTGTAGCTACTCTGTTTTTTATGCTGTTGGGATTGGGAGCATAAAGGGCCAACACCGCTCATAGTGCAACGTCTTATGGACATTAAAAGTGAAAACACTTCAAGCTCCAATGCAGAGGGCTTATGTACACCATGAGTGAGAGCCACACATACGGAATGTATTGGAGAACTGTGGCTACTGTAAAGGCAAGTAACCATTTTTTCCCTTTTTGCTTTGGTTTCTCTGATATGCACATAGGCTTGAGAAGGGGAAAAAGCTATACTTCAAAGGCCAGTGAACATTTAGTTATATTCCCAGAATAATGTTAGTTTAGTATCACAATTCTGATGGGTTTTTTTCTTTATAGTTTGAATAAATCATCATCTTTTTATTAAATAGGGGAACCAGCAGAAGCAGAAGCCAGAGCACGAGCATCTAATGAAGATGGTGATATTAAACGCGTGTCAACTAAGGAGTGGGCTAAATCAACTGGATATGACCCAGTTAAACTTTTTACTAAGGTACCATTTTTGCACCCAAAAATATCTTTGAGCTATTTGAACTACTGTTAACTTAAGCCATAGCTTTCAATTTTGACCACTTAAAGTAACAACCAAATAAGATTATGATATGACTGTATAGTATCATGGTCCTACTGTGCTTTTGTCCCTGGGTTCTCCTGTGCTTCCCTGTTATAGTCTTTTCCCTGTGCCTGAACAGAAGGTAGTTACCCAGCTGCCAGTGTGATATCAGAGAAGTGACATATGGTACAAATGGTAAAGATTAAATCATATTTGCTTTAAAATTATTTTTGCATGAGAACAAATTTAAAATCTAATTTTGGACTCTGTAGGGAGCTCTTTTCATATAAACAGAAGCTTGTGTGAGGGTGAAAAGACTGTCTGATATCATCTGTACACAGTTAATCTCAAAACAGAGAAGTGGGTTCTGTTTCAGGATCCTTCTGGTCGTTAGAGGGAGGGAACAGGTGTGGGTGGGCTGTGATGTTAAGCAGCACTGCTAGTCTTAAGGATCTTGGTATAAGGTGGCCATTTTGAAATAGACTTGTAGGTTAAAATGCATGTAACTTCAGCAAGAACATAATCTCTCTGGGTTATTATCCCTTGACACTTCTTTTAAAGTGAAATAATTTAACCTGTTAAGTACAGCTGCCTCTGCTTTACATGAAAAATTAAGCCTTAGAAGGCACATGTTAAGACTAGTTTTACAGAATCTGTTTCCTTTAGGTCATTTAATGAGTGAACTAAAATTACATGACAATTCTGTTTGTTGGAAGTGCCCTTGTGTGGGAGAAACACAAAATGGTACAAATCCAATAAAGTAAAACAAAGTTTACATACCTTTATATTTCTTCTTATTGCTTAATATATGTTAGCTTTTCAAAGATGACATCAGATACTTGCTGACAATGGATAAGCTTTGGAGGAAAAGAAAACCTCCAGTGCCACTAGACTGGACTGAAGTACAGAATCAAGGTAATATTTCTCTCTCTCATTTTTGTCTGGTACCAAGTTATACCTTCTGTTTCAGGATTCAGCCACATGAAATTATTTTCTTCAGTCATTGAAACTGTTTGCAAGTATTGTAACTACAGTACTTATATTTTAAAACCCTACAGATCACTATGTCAGGTTTAACATCCTAGAATATACCTCTCTCATTTATGATAACAGGGGTGTATTTATGAGTCTCACAAGTGTCTGCAGACTCCTTTATGTTTTGTTTGTATTAGTTGTAGCATTTGCAGCAGTTTTAGCTGATATGAATATGCAGTGACTTAATTCTTAAAGGCACAATTTTAAGTGCAGGTTTTTTACAAAATGCAGTATAATTTTATTCCATTTGTACTACATTCTATTTTTTCAGATGTCTCAAATTCCTAGATCTTGTAGGTTTTCAATGGTTTTTTTCTTTCCTTTTGAAGAAAAAAATACACCTGATCAACAAAATGAATCCTCCATGGTCCTGAAAGATCAACAGGTTCTGGATGTCAAGAGCTATGCACGCTTGTTTTCAAAGAGTGTGGAAACTTTGAGACATCACCTAGCTGAAAAAGGTGATGGAGCTGAGCTTATATGGGATAAGGTTAGTTCAGCAAATGTATAGGGAGTGGTCATACACTAAGTGCACGTGTGTGTTAAATGAGCACTAAAGACTAAGTTTGCAGTAGGGTAGCACTTCTGGAAATGAAAACAGGCTTGGCTTGGGGAACTTCTTTTTTTGTTGTTTTTAATCTTGTTTAAACAGAGAGGCATGTGGGAGTAATTAAGGCAATTTACTGTTGATCAATATTCAGCAGAACCATCAACTTCTTAGGAAGTTAAATCGTTACCTTGAGAGAGGGGTGTAATTTTAGCCACTTCCAGTTCTGGTTTTGAAAGTATCAGTATCTTTCACAAAAAAGATTTATTTTGTTATTTTAAGTTTATACTTTATGTTGTTGTGGAGAGAGAGAACTTATTACCGTTTAAATCTAGTGCCAGATTCTTTACAGTATGCCTGTGGTATATTATGCAGTTTTGCTGAAGGAAAATGAGAAGCCAAAAGTGTTGATCTCGCTGTTGATCAAGTCACTAAAACAATGTGGCTGAGACTATTTTGAAGTGAAGCAAAAGCAAACTTTTTTCACTAATTGTCTTTCTATAGTAGACTAGTATAATAAAAGATTTGGATTGTTATACTTTCATTTCCAAAGCATTTTTGGGTTGAACAAAAGAAAAAATATTTGAAGATAGAGGTAAATAGGAACAATGTTATAGGGCAGTCTGTTTCAAACCAGATTTGCAATCAGTCTGGTTAACCTGTTACGTAAGCTACCAAACTTGAAAAAATTTTAAGATCTCAAATAAATCAAAGATTGATAAAAAGTCTTGGAAGTATTTTTAGACCATCATTAAAAGCTGTAATCCTACATACTGCTATGCATGAGCAAATATTTGTGCCCACATTAAGTAGTTTACAGGATCCAAACCTAAATCGGTTCTGTCTTTAACTGCCCAGCTATAAATTCAAGATTGTATTTTGCCTGTCACATTTCATGTTGGGTGTTTTTAACTATAAGAAAAAAACTTTATGCTCTGTTTTTATGGACCATAAAATATTGATAATGGTTTGATACAGTAGAATTATGAATTCTTGGAGACTGAGAGGAAGAATATTTTTCATGGGATGCCAGTGTGGTGAATTTGGTGGATTTGGGAGCTCAGAGTTATAAATTCTAAACCCAGCTGCGTTGCTCACTTAACGGGTAGCCTTCAGCAGTATGTCTCACCTGCCTTTCTCAATGTCCCCATCTGTTAATGTGGATAAAACTTTTTTTTATCTTCCAGGGATGTCATATGACTTATGTCTCTTCATTGCTTTGAACATAAACAGTATTAGGCAAATACTATTTTTTTGTTTGGCGATTGCATTTGTCTACAGTACTGCAGTGTCTAAAATTTTATAAATACAATCTGAAAAAGAAGCGTGTTAGCTTGAGTAACTCAGTGTTGTATCGATTGCTCCAAAGCTTTGATGGAAATAGTTTTTTACAATAAAAATCTGGACAAAAATGTTTTGTTTTGCTTTTTTAAAATGGTACTGCCAGGATGATCCATCTGCAATGGATTTTGTCACTTCTGCTGCAAACCTCAGGATGCATGTTTTCAGTATGAATATGAAGAGCAGATTTGATATCAAATGTAAGTATAAAATGCATTATTATTTCAATATGTCAAATATTTATGCTACATGGCTTGAAAAATTCCATCTACTGTGAATAAAATGTTTGTTTATTTTGCAGCAATGGCAGGAAATATTATCCCGGCTATTGCCACAACTAACGCAGTAATAGCTGGTCTAATCGTGTTGGAAGGTTTGAAGATATTATCAGGAAAACTAGATCAGTGTAGAACAGTAAGTGAAAATAACGTGTTTTCCCTTTTTTCATATATATAATGAAATATATATTCATTATATATTTAATTCTAACCTTCCCCTCCCCTCTTCCTCCTCTAAGATTTTTCTGAACAAACAGCCAAATCCAAGAAAGAAGCTTCTTGTTCCTTGTGCTTTGGATCCTCCAAATCCCAATTGTTATGTGTGCGCAAGTAAGCCAGAAGTGACGGTGAAACTTAATGTACACAAAGTTACAGTGTTAACATTACAAGACAAGGTAAAGACTGACATTTCAAACATATAACTACAGTTTTTCAATTTTCCATTGCACTTTTTTCAATTTAAATATATCAGAATTCAAGAACATTTGAAGTGTTACAAAAGGTAGTTGATGGATCTAACGCTTTATTAGGATATACAGGATACATAGGATGTAACACTTAGGGCATGTCTACATGTGCATTGAAGTCCAACTAAATTTAATGTGCATTAAGCAATTTTTGTCAGGTGTCTACACGTGCCAGGACTTGGGGCTAAAGTTAGTCCGAAGGCCCTACAGGCCTGCCATGTGCCCCTGTGGTCACCAGGGGGAGCTCCAGCCTCCAGCCACATGGCTGCAAGCATCCGGGAGACATCTGCGAAACTCTGATCCCTGGCCAGCCCCCTCGCTGCCCAGGAGCTGTGCGCCCAGTGCAGGGGCAGCAGACAGCTCCCTCCTTGCCCATCCTGCCTCTCTGCACCAGAGCTGTTCCAGCCCCTGCCAACAATGCCCAGCGCCCTGTGCTCCTGCTGGCTATGGTGCTGGCCCCAGAAGGCCCCCCTGGGGACCAGGACACTGGCTGCCAGAGACCATGCCCACCCCTTTCTTCTGCACTCCCTGTTCCAGCCCACCTGCCCCACCACCCACACACCCCCTACTCCCTGTCCACCCCCAGCACCACTCTCAGAACTGCACATGGTTGAAACAAAAAAACGTTATTACCCTCACAACACCCACCCCATCCCTTCCCCCCTCAACAAACAGAATCCCCTCAATCAACAGAGCCCCTCCACCACCTTCCCCACCAACCAGCAATAAAAAAGTGGGAAACTGTATACAAGGGGAAAACTATATACAAACGGAAAATTTGTTATAATATTTTGGGTCTTCAAGGGTGGGGGGGCGGCTAGAGGGTAGGGTCCCGGGGCAGGTGCCTAGCACCCCAACCCCTGGATGTTCCCTGGGGCTGGGCTCAGGCCGTCCCCCTAGTGGCAGGGCAGACTCAGCACTGAAGTTAGTGCCAGGTTGCATTAGTCTTTGTCTGCTTTTTACCTTATGTTGGCTGTTATCTTTTGCCCTTTACTTTGTGGTTTGCTGAGTTAAGATAAAAAAAGAAGTCCATCTGGTCATTTCTGGTAGTTGTACATTCTATAAAGGAATGTTTGCATTTTGTAACTTTTCAGTTATTTTTGTTCTAAATATGAATACAGTATTTTTTGTTTTATATTGGGTAGTACTAACAGTCTACGTTTTGTGGGTTTTTTAAGTAACATTCATACTATATTTTAGAAGTTGCCATTCTACAGATTTACAAAAGAAATCTATTGACTACTAAGAGAACTTTCAGCATGTTTTATTTCTTAAGTAATAAAATGTATGCTGACAATCATTTTAATATCTTGACACTAGTTTAACTTTAATTAGATTTAAAAATGTATTGAAAAAATTGAGGAGAGCATACAAATTTTGTTCTATAGATGGTTTGCATTGACTAGATCTTGTACCTTTTGGGATTGGGGGCAGTTACTTTGCACTGTATCTGTAAAGAGGTATTTTTGTAGGCTTAAATTGGAAATTGAATCATTGTGTTTTTGAAGGAATTTTACCACATTATTCATCTTACAATAGAACGTTTTAAACTTATTTTTATCTTTTCAGATAGTGAAAGAAAAATTTGCTATGGTAGCACCGGATGTGCAGATAGAAGACGGAAAAGGAACTATTCTTATCTCCTCAGAGGAGGGAGAAACAGAAGGTATGTGAACAGTAACTTTTGGAAGAGAAATTAAAACAGCATTATAGCCAAAGAACATTTTGGCCCAAATTCAGCAAATGATCATTCTGAAGTCAACCGAGTAGTGTGTGTGTGTGTGTGTGTGTGTGTGTGTGTGTGTGTGTGTATAGATATATTAGGACTGTCTGCATGTTGCAGATCTGTTCTGTGCAAGCCTTCCCAGGTCAAGCTGTTCAGTCTCGTGCCCCAGAATTCCTGTTACAAGAGTAGGTTGTACCAGCTGGAATAACGGACAAGTTATCTTCCTCTATCTGTATCCATCTGGCTTTCGTGCTGTACTTATTTTTTGTCATGCCATGACTGGTCCTTCTAGGTACTTCCACAGTACAAGTAATAAACAGCCCTAGTAGTAGTTCATAAAGAACTGCTTTAAAACTGTTATAAATGAAAAAAAACAGTGATTTGTTTGAAACTGCATTGAGTCCAAGTGGCATAGTGCAGTCTCTTTTTTTTTTTTTTTAATTAATACTGCTGTGTAGCAAATAAATTGCATTCCAGAAATAAATGTATTTATTAAAATAATATTAAGAGTTAGACTTGGATAGAGGGTCCAGGTACTAAATTAAAATATTTATTTCTAATGTTCCTCCAAGCTATTTCATAGGTCACAAGGATTATAATATTTAGTACAAATTACATGAAGGTGAAAGGCCTTGACTCTGAAATATTTGGCTTTCCTGGTTTAAACTGAACCTAGAAAGTTTTAATATTCAATAAGTATGTTTTAGTGTATTAGCGTAGTTTCTAACATCAACATTTTAAAGTAAGCTAAATATACTTCAGTACCCTTTCCTTAAAATGAATTTCTGGATGAAAAATTAAACTTCTCATGTATTCAGATATAAAGCATAGTTATGAATTCTAGTACTTAACATAATCTTTATAAAAATAAGTAAAACAATTCAATATTTTCCTAGCAAATAACCACAGGAAGTTATCAGATTTTGGAATTCGAAATGGCACTAGGCTACAAGCAGATGACTTCCTCCAGGACTATACGCTGTTAATCAACGTACTTCATTGGTAAGGATTATGGAGTGTTTGTTTTCTTGTGTGTATGTATTTAGAATAATTTTAAGGGGGATTTCCCAATGCAGAATTTTAAACTTACAAGTTAGTTTTAACTATTAAGGAACAGAAAGCTTGGAAGGAAACCATTAAGCCTATAGTTGGGTGAAATAATTGAGGTGCCTACTGTGAGATTAAGTAGTTAATTTTTAACGTAAAAAATGAGAGCGCAGTGTATACCCAAAAGATATGTACTCAGGATTCTCAACAAATAAAAAAATTACTTGGCTATTATGAGAAATTGGTGATTGATTGCTCTACTATTTGTGATCAAAATAAAGCTAAACAAATTGATATTCACTTTGAAGAAGTTGGGTCAAATTTTCATTTGGGATAAAAGCAGAAGATAGTAAAATGAAGCTGGGAGAAAAACGTTCAATTAAGTATCTTCCTAAGGCAGACTATATAAAAAAAACCTAAGTCGGTTAGGCGGAGCTTGAACAGTTCTTTCCTGTTCATTATGAGCATTTTTTTAAATATTTGCATATTGGTCTAGTAGTAGTTAAATCAAATATGTTGTGTTTGTGCAAAGACCGGTATTCAAACTTACATGGTTGTTTAAAAGCATGTGGATTTTTCTGCAGTGAAGATCTAGAAAATGATGTAGAATTTGAGGTTGTTGGAGATGCTCCTGAAAAAGTTGGCCCCAAACCATCAGAACCAGCTTCTAAGAACATCACTAATGGTAGCGATGATGGAGCACAGCCATCAACATCAACAGGTAACAAACAATAAATGAGTTAAAATAAAATGGTTTATTTTTATGGGAACAGATTTGTTAGTAAATACTCACCTTTGAGGCTGTCATCAAAAATGTAATATAGAACCAAAATGTTTGTCAGTTTCTCTTTTTCTAAAAAAGGCTCTGATTTTGTTTAATGGACAGAAGGAGTTTTCAGGTAGAAGCGGTGTAAAATAGATCCCTCTCATCATACAGTAAGTTGCTGTAAAAATAAAACTCCTTTTTGTGGACTCTTTCAAGTTACACATTTCCTGTGTTGCAGATTTGGAACTTAAGCATCCTGCTAACTTAACTAAAAAGCAATGACATTAATGTGCAATGAAATAATTAATACCCTTCCTTTCTTCCCCTCATTTCCTCCAAGGAAAGCAAGATGAAATGCATTGTGCTGACCAGAAAAACACTTTACTGTTTTAAAGGGTCTTTGAAGGTATTCTGAATACTGTATTCCTTTGAACATGAGGCACCCTTATAAAAATGTCCTGTTGTATGCATTATGAAGGTGGTAGCCTTTTAAATGTCTTTATATATGTTGTTTTCTATTTTTCTTAAATTGAGAGTCAGAAAACTTGGATTCATCTTAAATCCAGTGGTCTTATTCAAAGGGATGACAGTAGACTAAGAATAATTCGGTTGGATGTAGAACTCTTTAAACTTTGCTAAGTTTAAAATATTTGAAGTGTCCTGTTGCATGGAAATAAGTAAATGTGGAAGTTTGTTGTGTGATCGAAATTCTATGTGTGTTTTGGGTTTTTTTAGATTTTTGGGGACGTTGCTTTGACTCTATGTTTTACTCAAAATATGTGCAGAATTGTGTGGTGATCGTTTTCACATTACCTTAATGTCTTGCTATGCCTTCTAAAATAAGATTAGGTCAGAATCATTTCAAATTAATCAATTGTTACATTTTTAGGGCACTTTTACATGGGGAGGGCAGAGGGGGAACGGTGCTTTAATTAGATCGGAGCTGCTCTAATTGCCGCAGGGTATTGTGTATCAGCATTCTCACACGTAGAAATGGCGGTCGGGAGCACTTAAACTAAAGCTTGTTCAATGAGCTTTAGTTTAAGTGCCCCCACCACCATTTTTAAGTACAGGAACGTTGATGCACAAGATGCAAGAGGCTGTTGAAGCTGTTCCAGCAGACTCCATTAATTGATTAATCCAGTCTGCTCGATTTCCTGGAACCCCTGTGACACGGGCAAGACAGAAGATGTACTCCCCTGCTTGCCAAAAGGCTCCTTCTCTCTCTGCTTGAATAAGACACAGGGCTTCAGGTAGAACGGTAAAGAGGTCACAAGAAACATCAGGGAAAGATGTTTAGTCAAGTCTGCTTTGTATCCTTTAATTGTGTTCTTCCCTTATTTATGTTTTCTGTTATCTTTTAGCTCTCTTAAGCTATCCTTCTTTTCTTATCCTTGGGTTTTTTTCTTTCTCCTATGGAATGTAGAAGTTCTAGTGAATTTACTAAGTAAAAATGAAGATGGACTGACTCAAGTGTGTGTGATTATTCCTGTCTCTTAAGACACATTCACATAATGTGCATTTCCTGCTAACTTTGCATATGTACAAAGATACTCCTAAATAACCTTTTTCTAACAAAAATGTGTTTTTGGAGGGAATACTGAAATATTTTTAATTCCTTTTGATTAGAAGAAAAGTGATATGTGAAAAGTCTATTTTACTAGAGATTTCATTATATTTTTTATCAACAGTATCCCAAAACATTAATTTTGGCATTGGAGGCATTTTCTGTATCTGTGGTGATAAGCAAGACAGGGTTTTAAATAGTCATTTTTTAGAATATATCAATTGGATTGTTTTCCAGCTCAAGATCAAGATGATGTATTGATTGTTGATTCTGATGATGAAGGCCCTTCAAGCAATACTGATGATGATAATACAGAAGGCAAAAATCGCAAGAGAAAACTGGATGACAAAGAGCATGTCAGTACAAAGAGAGTGCGTACAGAGCCAACGGAAGAACAAGATGACATCATAGCACTAGACTGAGCACATATACCCAGTGACATAAAGATCCATATAACACAGTACAACAAGGATATTACTTTGGGGTGTGTTAAATGTTCAGAACTAGACTAATTTTATGGCCTTTTGTTTCAAGGGAAAAATCACACTGCAGACTTAATGAACATGTGTCCATCCCTCTTGATGGTAAAACACTCATTTCAATAGGAAGGTAGAAGTTTTCCAATATGTTATATTAAATGTAGTAGAAACTTAGTTTATGGATACTTAAACACAAGTATTTGCTTAAACAGTCATGAAAAACAAGCATGTTATTTTTTTTTTTTTTTATGTAAATACCTTTAGGTATGAATTTAGGGAAAAAAAGTTACTCTGGTTTAGTAAAGGGTCATCATTTGATACCCCGCTTTATAAATATTAGATTTTTATTTTTTGGCTAGCAGGAAAATATCTTTAGCCTAGATCTAATCATTTTTCACACCCTCAGCTAAAGTGAGAGAGCAGATTCTTTAAAACAAAAGTGCTATGTTTAAACTTTGTTCTTAAACACCAACTGGCACTATGTACATTACTGTAAAACAATGTTAATTTACTCAAGTTTTTCAGCTCGTACTGCCTGGTATGTCAGTGTAAGAAGCAGATTTTGTGTATTGTTACAGTTTCAGGTTATTTATATTTGATGTTTTGTAAAACTCAAATACTACTACTATACTGTACATCTGATGGACCAAATAAATGACATCTGAAATACTTGCTATATCTGCTTGCACAGTCCAGTTTTATGCTGATTTACAACATTTTACAATGTATAGTCTTCAAAAATTACTGTACTATTTTCATTTTTTAAACATGATCTCATAGTACGGAACGAAAAAAAAAATTGTTTTTAAGTGGAAGGGGAATTTTTTTTAATAAAACTTTTGTTAATGTTTCTTCCTGGACAATCAGTTATTGCCCTGTACAATAACAGCATTTAAATCACCTTTTGAGATTATAATTTGTAGTAATTGTACCTCCTTATTGTTTTGCAAAGTGTTGTACTTGATGTTTTTCACATTTAATGGGATTATACTAAAAATTACTGTGCTTGTGGTGAAAGCATGGGTTTAGGGAACAATATTTTGAAAGCATTATTTGTTCACTACAGTAGGTCCCAAAGTTTGCAGTAAATCTGACATTTTCATTTCAGCTTTGCATGAGAATGTAACATCTAACTCAGGATTACTAAAACATCATTGAAGTTGCTTCCAAATTCTATCCCAGGGATACAGAACCAAAAGTACTTGTTTTTAATATGGTCAGTGTTGGCCCAAAAGAGCAGATAAAATTCGCAAATAAATTCTGTCTGTTATGGTGTGTAGTCTGTAAGAATTGTAAACAAAGCTCTAACCAGAAATCACACTCTTTGGTTTTTCCAATTCTAGTTTGAGTGTATGGTCTGACATCTCTGGAGGTCCCCTCCATCAGCCATAAATAAACCCAGTATGCAAAGAAGACAAAAAGACATTTTCCACAATTCCATTTTAGTCTTCTTTCATATTATAATGAGTGAGAAGATGGAAAATTGTGTTTCCAAATATGAAATTTTAAAATCTAGATGATTTTGATGTTGTTAGTACCGGTGGGAGTTGATCTAAAGGGCTCTTAATGCTTCCTGAAATGTAACATCAATTTTAAGAGAAGAAATTTTGACAGAGAACATGTGTAAATATTCTTGTTTGTTTCTGTAGCTTTTGATATGCGTAGGGAATTACAGAACAGGAGTTTTGATAATGTGCATATAGTACTTAAATACTATATTTTACATTACCGCAGTTTCTTGAAGTATGTGGGTCACTCCCTCTAGTATCTTTATCTGCTATCCCTTGATACAAGTATGATGTCTGCCAGGCGGTATTGCTGGTGAGTTTTAAGGTGGCTGAGGAGTCCAATCCACATGACAAGTGAGGTCTTGGGGAAAGGGGGGAGGGACAACTGTTGGCCAGGATGTTGTGTGCTTTCCTTCCTCCTTAGCTGTTTCTCGGCTTCCTAAGCAAGACGGTTCCCTTCAAAGTGGGCTGTAGCTTGATGTATGGTGCAGCACGATTGGGACCTGTTACCAGCCAGCACTTCCCCTTTTGTGGGGTTGATGCCACCCTTCTTAAGGTATGCTTTCAGGGTATCCTTGTAGCACTTCTAAGTTGAGAGAAGATGACTTGCTTTGGGATATGAATATCAGCCATCCACACAGTGGCCAGCCCAGCGGAGTTGATGTTTCATGATCTTTGCCTCAGTGCTGGTTGTTAGCTGCAGAGAGGATGCTGGCATTGGTGCAATGGTCTTCCCATCTAATGCAAAGGATCTTCATGAGGCAGCACTGATGGGACCATTCCAGGTGCTTAAGCTGACTTTGATATGTCACTCATGTCTTACACCTGTAGAGGAGCGTGGGGATAACCACTGCATTGTAGGCCAGGATCTTGGTTTCCATCTGCTGATCTCAAGCCAGCAAAGACACTGAAGCAGCTTTCCAAAGGATATGCTGGCACAGTGAATCCTGTGTTTTGATTTCTACATCAAGACTGACTGGGAGAGGTGACTGCCAAGATATAGGAAATGCTCTGTGTTTTCCAAGGGTTCTCTACCAAGTGTAATTTGTTGGGGGGGCGGGGGGTAGGAGCTGCTTGTGCTGGGGCAGGCTGATGGAGCGCCTTGGTGGAGCATGTAAAACAAGCTGATAAAGTAGCTTAAGAACTTGACTAAAAACAGTTCCAGAAATCTGTAGTATTTATCTAGATGTTTGGTTCTAAGCTTGATTCTTAAAGTGTTGCTGCTTAAGTGTTGCAACATCTAATAAGTTTTACATGTTTGTAGCTGTCATTGATTACATTTGTTTTTCATAAAGAATCAGAGAAGAAGGACTTCTATGGAGGACATTAAGTCATCAAGTCTGACCCCCTGCCTAAGGCAGGATCTACCCCATTCAAGTCAACCTATACAAATCCATAGTCTAACCTCTTAGCAAAACCACACTATCAACCCTGACACAACACAAGACAGAACACGCTAATATAGCAACACGTGTAGCTAGGGGACCATAGCTGCCACTTCATCTTTTCCCTATTTTTTAAGCAAATAAGTTATAATAAATGTTTCTATTAAGGAAGCTGCTTGTGTTGAAAATGACTGCAAGATGTATTGTTCCTTTTGATGTCAGATATTCCTATGGGTTTCTTGTTAAGTTCAGCAATACTCAAATTAATCACTCAGTAGGCAACTTTTCTCTGAGCAATGAAATCTAGATTTCAGAATGACAGAAGCATGCATGTCCTTAATTTGCCCTTCATCATCAGTCTGGTGTTTGTGTAGAGTGGTGGCATTTGACCTGCTGGCCTGCAAGCTGGATAAATGGTACAGGGTCAGTTCACAGGCCAGATCCTGTGCTGAGTCATTGCATAGGATTTGTCTGGGTGCAATCCAAAATGCCAGCTTGACCCTGAGCAGCCAAATCTAGCCATGTGCTTGCACACAGGGTCACACTATCCAGCTTGTAGAGTTCCCCAGAGGTCTGGAAATGTGGTGGCATTGGAGCATTAATTAACAGTGTCATCGCTCCCCTGCCACCAAATTTCTGTACCCTTCAGGAGCCCTATGGACCAGATAACTGAGCTCTGTGGACTGGATCTGGCCATTGGCGGGGGGTTGAGCACCGCTGGTATAAGATTTCTTTCTAAACATTTCCTTGCTGCTTACACCAGCTTTAGATTTTTTTGCTAAGCTAACTGGAAGTTGAATGAAGGCATCCAAAATTTCCTGATCTTTATAATAATTTCAGTGGTTTAAACCTGTATTTAAAATCAACTTAAATGTGTAAGAAAATAAAATATACTTGAAGGAAGCAAATTTATAGCTGAAGTAGATATGGGAGTTTGGAAGTCTGGGTTATTTCTGAGTTTTTCATTTAAGTAATTGTGGGATGGCGTTGTCTCTATTGCATGTTTTTGCACTAGAGTTATTACATCACTGTGGTTGTACCAGTCCAAACTGCTAATTATACTGATGTAAAGTTACACAAATGCAGCTTGCTCCAGTCATTTATGTTGGTGCATATCTCGAACATATATGAGTTTTTAGGAAAACAAGGTTAGTTTTCTGTTTACTACTTCTTAGGTGTGTCCCATTTCTTGCTTCATTGTCTATAAAACGTAGTGGAGCGCCTTGCATTAAAAGTAGTAGCGAAATATTTTCCTACACAATATGTACACACACATACATATATGTGCTTCCAGGTCAAATATTCCTGGCTAAACTAAGTAATCAAAACTACCATTAACCACTAAATGAAAACAAATGCAAGAGAGACTCTGCTGAGGAGAACTTTGTGATGGACTGATTTTTGTGGACTCTCATCCTCCTACATTGCAATTCTGGTTATCAAAATGTTTGAGAAGGCTACCCGACCACTTTACTGTTCAAAAACCTACATTTTATTATCAGGAGAGAGCCCAACTTGGGCCACAGACAAAGTTATGCTGGCCTAATTCCTAAAACCTGCTCTAAACTGGAGTTACTATTTACTGCTTATAGTAGTTCCATATGACATTCTATGGTTCAAAATGTTAACAAAATTAGAGGCCTGAACGATTTCCCAGCCAATACCTATTGCCTTGCACAGCTGACAAGTAACTTTTAACTAGCAATTTCAAGTTGTGATCCTTAAAGGCCTGTTGCCAACTGTTCGCTGGATCTTACATACTATATATACTGTTGGGCTTGGGCAACAATTCATGGCAGAATTGCCTACTCCCAAATATCAAATGGCAGCCAAACCACCCAAAAATTATAAGAATGGCTTAAAATTCAACAACAACAACAAAGGTTGTTGTTACCATAGGTTTACTTAGGTTATGTTTTAAAGGTTTTCTTTCCATGGTTTTTTATGGCATTTGAGGTTATCAGGAAGTCCTTTGATTCCAGGAGTGACTGCAAAAACAAAAATACTGTAAAAGTTGACAGTACCATATTTCTGTATTATTTGTGTAGCACCAGTATTGAGGCCAACTCTTTATTCATGGCTATAATGACATGGGCACTGTCCAGAGAGCCTACAAACTGAGCAAAATGGCATGCATTCAAAAGATAAATAGAGTAGAAAAATTAGCAATTTAGTGCCAACAGGGGGTTGTGTTTAATATTTCTTTGAGGGAGGGTAGGGAACATGTTCAATTACTTAGAAGAAAGGAAATTTTAGAATTGATGAAAAATTGAAGCTATGGTTAGATTCATGGCAATAAAGACTTTGAAGAAGCGGGTAAGTCATGCTGTGAACAGTACAATGCAGAAACAACAATGATGTACGATATGACACACTTGGTCAGCAATTCAGAGCTCTGCATGTGGTGGTAACATCCACAGGTGATGGGGAGGGAGGGAAGCAAGTTAGTTGTAAACCCCTACTTAATTCCTGGTGATTTGAGGATCCCAAGTTCCTTGACTGGTTGTGGTCCTGAAAGTTTTCATTCTACCTTTGAAAGGAGTTTGATTCCAGTGTCCTAATCAAATTCCAGTTTATGGTAATTATTTTTTCCTCCCGTCTTTCTACTTTCAAAGTTTTAATGTGTTACTATGTTTCTCACCAGACATCTACACTTCAGTCCTGCAAGAAGTGATCCCTGGGTGGTTGATATTGGTTTATCTGAACTAAGGAACAGACAATCAGTGGAATTTATATTACATCACTGTAAGTTACATTATTTTGCATTGTGTAATCATTTCATGCATGTATTAGACACTCAGATTTTACTTCAAGCAAATGCAGGTAGTGCTTTTGGGTAATGTGAGGATTAATTCTGTAATGCTATATCATTGTTCAGATGAAAATACCATCCCAGTTAAAAGCTGTGGGTAATCTCAACAGGGACTGAAGTACCCTTCAGCTGCCAGAATTAATCCCTCAATCATGGCTGAAGCGCACTGCTGGCAATCTCAGGAAACTAGCACTACTGGTCTGCCTTACTTGTTGAGTGGCTATAAAGAGACCTTCTATCAATCTGGTATCTTTCACCAGCAGGAAAGTGTCCTAATTTAAAAACAGGAAGGAGGGAAAAATACAGTAGTGTGATCCCTACCTAATGACTCTATATTTGCTCAGATAATGACCAGGATTTCCTCATGGATGAGACCTTATATCATTGCTTTCCAGGCTTTATTTTTACCATTCCAAGCTAAATTGTAGCCGTGTACCTTTTACTGTTCTGCTTTCTTCCACTCTCTGAAATGAAAGGGACACACACAGCAAGGTCTCTGATTTCTTACTTAATGAACCAATCCGCTAAACAATTAAAACTGATTTGTATGAGTAAATATAGAGTTTGCATGTGTGTAAATGCAGGGGCTGTTCTGAAGCCAGCAGATTGGATTTAAAAATATGTCCTATATTTGTGAATAATCCTGATTAAGATGGACCCTATAGGTAGCCAGGCAAAATCTCAGCCAATCCATTGCTTTGGTAGGCAATTAGGGATTACCTAATTAGGTAATTAGGGGTTGTAGAATACAAAACTAGGTGAGACCTAAAATACACTTTTTAATATTTGTTTTATACATATATTGATGTGACAGGCAAAATATCCGTAAGAGTTTGATGCTGTCTAAGATAAAGATATTTATGAAGTGACAATTGCACTTGGTCTTTACTAGGTGCTGTTCAGGTTATATTTGTTTAGCTTGGTCCTTAGCCATCAAGAGATTGAAAAGAAAGAGAAAATGTAAGAAAGCTAACTCTCATTGGCTGCAAGTTTATAATGAGCAACGATCTTCAGGCTTGCAGAGGAATATTAGTCAGAAATAGTTTAAATAGTTTTGTCTAGCAGTTAAATGTGGGACTACCAATGCAATGTATGCTGTCTGCCAGAAGATGGAGCCCAAAAACATGTTCATGAATAACTAAAACTTAAAGGAGCCATGATAACTTCAGCTCCAGTATTCTTGTAAATAGTTTGGAATGAGGTTCTCAGAACTCTGTCAGTCCCAAAAGGAAAGAAATGTAGCCTGTGTGATGATTATGCTCTCATCTACAGCCCAAAGCAGTATATAAAAATAGATATATGTAAAACTGTTTAAAGTCAAGTGGCTAGTTTGTGAAAACTGAGCATATTACAGCTGCTCTGTTTTAAATTATCCTGAAGAAATAGAATTACTTTAAATAACCTTTTGATAAGCAACTGAATTATGTATTGTTACATAGGAATGTCCAACTTTCAGACTATGAAGGCACACGCATACTTAATTTTTAACTATTTCAGTATTGCCAACTCTCATATAAATGAAAGAGCTAAGTTTTTCACATTCCCAAAGCGTAGACTTTAAAAACAATGCCAAAAATCATGAGAGTTGGCAATATTTCTATTTTTAACTGTCACAGAAAATATTAAAATATTAAGCAGCACACAAGGCATGACCAAACCAAACCAAAAGAAATCAAAACACAAATCTAAAACCTTATTCTTAAGGGGGAAAAACCATTAAAGACCCAAATTTCTTACAAGTGGTGATAACTATTTTTTTTTAACTTTAGACCCAAGACAGGGAAAGA
>NW_005842290.1:950126-955396 GCF_000455745.1 Alligator sinensis | reverse complement strand
CCAGCCAGAGTAATTTCTTTCTATGAGCTTGCTTGGCCAGGCTTTCCTAGAAGGTGCTGGCAATTAAGAGAAATAGGAGTCCAGCAACAGCGAAGCCCAGCCGGCTGATATTCACAGATCAATAACTCCACCTGGCTTTTTTTCTCTTTAAGTCTCAGACAAAGGAGGTTATTTAATAGAAGCAGCTGGCTTTCCTTAATATCTGTTTTACTGGTATCACTTCAAAATCAGACTTAGGATTCCCATACTAAATTAAGAAACTAAATTCAGCCCTCTATTGATCTAACCCTTATTCCTGCCAGGTAGCTCTATGAAAGCTATTGAGGAAGGATTTTCTTTGTGTAAGAGCAGGGCTTCTGCTTTACTTCCGATTCTATTAGTTGTTTAAATTAGGCAAATATACCTAAATACAATCAAGAGAAAAATGCCAAGACCACCACATAATTGTCTGTTGCTTGACCTCTCTCTTAAATATAACAGGGAGTAGAATGGCTAGAGTGCTTACAATAGCTACAGCACTTTTTGCTCAGCCCGTGTTTGTACACCATAGCACATATGGCTGCCTATGAGAAAATATCATGACATTTGAGCATGTTATGTCCCGCTGCAAACATATTTATGTCACCCATGTGGACCACAGCTGTGTGGCTACAGCATGTACAAATGTTATGTTTATTACGTGTAGTACAGAAATACCATTTATTGTGAAAAGTAGCTGCTTATGCTCCCTGAATCCTTTGCACAGGCAAGCAGGAGGAGTTCCTGCATCAAGGTAAACCTTGTCGCACTAACCCATCTCCTTTGTTGCATCAATAGAAGCAGTAATACCTGTGGAAACCTCATTTAAAAATGAGAACATATAAAGCAAGTCATCTTTCAACTGTTCATGTGGACCTTATCACTTTACAGTCCCAGTACCCCCAAGAAAAAAGCCTGTTTGTAGATGCAAATATAGACCATTAAGTAAAGATCTATAAAAATACAAGATACTCTCAGTGGGGGCCAAGAGGATTATACAGAGGTATCAATAATGGAATGTATTGTCTGTCACCAGTAGAGTCATACAACCCAAGGCCCCAGCCCCAGAGCTGGACTCCAGTGAAGTGTTGCAAAGGAGGAGTCTACCTGTGTGAATGTGACTGCAGGATCAAGGCATGAGTTAGTAAAAATGTAGACCTGTCATTTTCTAAAGGCTGTTCTACAATCTTCATAACTTGTCTCAGTCCTGTTCTTGATACGTGTCCATGGTACAAACTTAATGCAACGGTTAAGTTTCTATTGGCAAGTCCAAAATCTGAGACTGTCATGGGACTGAGTTACTCTTTCATTCTTTGAGACATTCCTTCCAGGTAATGGTTGTAACACATTTGCAAGGAAGCTTACACCACTGGTACCCCATGCCTGTGCCACACTGGTTGTTTGGAATGACAGTAGTGAGCAACCAGGGGTGTACCCGAACACGCCAGGAAGTACTTAGAAGGAGCAGACATCCACAGACGAGGAAAAAACACAACTTAATAGAGGGGAAAAAAGCAGTCGGCAACACATGCATATGATCGTAGCATTCTGAGGAGACTGGAAAAACTGATTAAAAAAAAATGAGGTGCAGAAAAATGTACCAGAAAAGCATGGTTGACTGATAGGACTCTCAGCGTTTCTACATGCATGTCTTTGGAGCTATGCATCACAGTGCCAGCGGCCTCCATCTCTCCTGTGGTCTGATGGGACTGCTGTCAGACCTTGTTCTGTATATTCGAATCCTTGGCTTTATTTTTGTCCCTCTGCCTGCTTCGTCAATAAATTACCAACCCCACACCTTCTGTGACTGGGATTTTTTTTTAAGTACAGGGTTGCTTTTAATGTTCAGTTAGGTATGATAACAGGATAAAACTTTCTTGGCAGAGGGTGAAATAAGTATTAAATTCCCTCTTCCTTATGTCATCCAGAAAACTGTTTCTCCTCCCTGCTTTCTAAGAGAAGCTCATAGTTGTAACCATAAGTAGCATTAAACCTTCACTAGTACACCCTATTTTAAAAAATCATTTATTTCCTCCTTTTCTGGAGCGGGGTGGGAATATGTACCCAAAAAAAAAAAATTGAGCTTTGGGTAACATCCAATCTGATAAGCAAATCTCTGGAATAGTTTTACCATTTCCAAATTTGTGAATTGGCAAGGTTGAAAGAAAAACAAACCTTGCTTTCTCATCTTCATAAAAAACGTATGGCGTGAAATCCTTGTCCACTGAAGTCAATCGGAGCTTTGCCACTGACTTTGCTAAGGCCAGGGTTTCACCCATGAATTCTTATCTTTACAGAGGCTGCGGGCGAGCTATTTGCAGCCTGGAGGGACAAAACTACCACGCAGCCAGAGTAATTTCTTTCTATGAGCTTGCTTGGCCAGGCTTTCCTAGAAGGTGCTGGCAATTAAGAGAAATAGGAGTCCAGCAACAGCGAAGCCCAGCCGGCTGATATTCACAGATCAATAACTCCACCTGGCTTTTTTTCTCTTTAAGTCTCAGACAAAGGAGGTTATTTAATAGAAGCAGCTGGCTTTCCTTAATATCTGTTTTACTGGTATCACTTCAAAATCAGACTTAGGATTCCCATACTAAATTAAGAAACTAAATTCAGCCCTCTATTGATCTAACCCTTATTCCTGCCAGGTAGCTCTATGAAAGCTATTGAGGAAGGATTTTCTTTGTGTAAGAGCAGGGCTTCTGCTTTACTTCCGATTCTATTAGTTGTTTAAATTAGGCAAATATACCTAAATACAATCAAGAGAAAAATGCCAAGACCACCACATAATTGTCTGTTGCTTGACCTCTCTCTTAAATATAACAGGGAGTAGAATGGCTAGAGTGCTTACAATAGCTACAGCACTTTTTGCTCAGCCCGTGTTTGTACACCATAGCACATATGGCTGCCTATGAGAAAATATCATGACATTTGAGCATGTTATGTCCCGCTGCAAACATATTTATGTCACCCATGTGGACCACAGCTGTGTGGCTACAGCATGTACAAATGTTATGTTTATTACGTGTAGTACAGAAATACCATTTATTGTGAAAAGTAGCTGCTTATGCTCCCTGAATCCTTTGCACAGGCAAGCAGGAGGAGTTCCTGCATCAAGGTAAACCTTGTCGCACTAACCCATCTCCTTTGTTGCATCAATAGAAGCAGTAATACCTGTGGAAACCTCATTTAAAAATGAGAACATATAAAGCAAGTCATCTTTCAACTGTTCATGTGGACCTTATCACTTTACAGTCCCAGTACCCCCAAGAAAAAAGCCTGTTTGTAGATGCAAATATAGACCATTAAGTAAAGATCTATAAAAATACAAGATACTCTCAGTGGGGGCCAAGAGGATTATACAGAGGTATCAATAATGGAATGTATTGTCTGTCACCAGTAGAGTCATACAACCCAAGGCCCCAGCCCCAGAGCTGGACTCCAGTGAAGTGTTGCAAAGGAGGAGTCTACCTGTGTGAATGTGACTGCAGGATCAAGGCATGAGTTAGTAAAAATGTAGACCTGTCATTTTCTAAAGGCTGTTCTACAATCTTCATAACTTGTCTCAGTCCTGTTCTTGATACGTGTCCATGGTACAAACTTAATGCAACGGTTAAGTTTCTATTGGCAAGTCCAAAATCTGAGACTGTCATGGGACTGAGTTACTCTTTCATTCTTTGAGACATTCCTTCCAGGTAATGGTTGTAACACATTTGCAAGGAAGCTTACACCACTGGTACCCCATGCCTGTGCCACACTGGTTGTTTGGAATGACAGTAGTGAGCAACCAGGGGTGTACCCGAACACGCCAGGAAGTACTTAGAAGGAGCAGACATCCACAGACGAGGAAAAAACACAACTTAATAGAGGGGAAAAAAGCAGTCGGCAACACATGCATATGATCGTAGCATTCTGAGGAGACTGGAAAAACTGATTAAAAAAAAATGAGGTGCAGAAAAATGTACCAGAAAAGCATGGTTGACTGATAGGACTCTCAGCGTTTCTACATGCATGTCTTTGGAGCTATGCATCACAGTGCCAGCGGCCTCCATCTCTCCTGTGGTCTGATGGGACTGCTGTCAGACCTTGTTCTGTATATTCGAATCCTTGGCTTTATTTTTGTCCCTCTGCCTGCTTCGTCAATAAATTACCAACCCCACACCTTCTGTGACTGGGATTTTTTTTTAAGTACAGGGTTGCTTTTAATGTTCAGTTAGGTATGATAACAGGATAAAACTTTCTTGGCGCTGGAAACTGCCCAAAGCTCAGACTTGCAACACTCTCCAGTGACGGCAGCTAAACATCCAGCAGTGCAGTGACACTGCGGCTGCAGCTATTGTTAGGGCTACATCAGCACTTCCATGATAAATACACATTATTTTCAGGGGTGTGCAACTCAAGTTGCCAAAGTGTACTCTGGGCTGCAGCTTCGTACCCAAAGCTTGGGGTCAAGGTCTCATGTGGTGGCTGGGTTACTTTTTTTTTTTACTTATTTCGCCACCATTTTTAAGACTTTCAAATGTACGCAGCAAGTTGTACCGTCCTTTTGATTACAGCCCTGGATAAAACACATGGGGTGAAAAGGAGCATAGGACAGGGGCAGACAACCAAAATACAGGTAGTCCTCAACTTAAGACGTTTCGAGTTGCAACTAACGGCACTTACGACATTTATAAATCGACACCTTGTTTCGACTGTCTGACGTCAGTGTCGACTTTACAACGCTTGATCCGATGCCATGCCAGCGAACGAGTTCGCTGCATCGCCCACCTCCCTGGAGAACATCTGTCCAAACTTCCTTGGATGCCTTCTTTAAGAAAGCAGGCGAGACTCCAGAAAAATCTGCAGCCAAGCCTCCTGAGAAGACTCCAGCCAAGAGCCCTTCAAAAAGTCCAGCAAAGTCGCATCAAAGAAGTCTGGATGACTCATCTATAATTGATCAAGTACAAAATTCTGGGTTATTTTTGGTGGGTATTGGCCTTGGTTCAGGAACCAACCCCCCATTTATAACATAGTTCCTATGGGAAAATCGGCTCCGAGTTACGATGTTTGGACTTAAGACGTGGCTGTGCATGAGCAATTGGTGCCTCCTGAGTTGCGGGGGGAGGGGGGGCACTTGCCTCCTCCCAGTGGCCAGTCAGCACCCAGGGGGGTCTCCCTGTGGCTGATTGCGCTGACTGGGGGGAGTTCCCCCACAGCTGATCACGCCAACCTGGAAGTGCCAGTGGTGCACTGCTGCCACTTCCAGGGGGGGG
>NW_005842290.1:949306-950113 GCF_000455745.1 Alligator sinensis | reverse complement strand
ACCCCCCCCCCCCCTCCCCCCCCAGATGGCGTGATCGGCTGCAGGGGGACCACTTTTGGAGCCCTGACTTCCCGGCCAGCACTCTCAGGGGGGCCACCAGCGCTCTTGCCTGCCCATCACCTAAGTGGGGAACACTGGCTGTAAGGGGGTGCACCAGTGCTTTCAGGCAGTGCACATGCAACCCCCTATGTGTCACCACTGGCTGTCAGGAACCAGTTGTGCCACAAGTTTAAGGACTGCCTGTAAACAGAGTTTCGGGGGCGGGAATCGTGTTGATTCAGAAATGGTTTTGGGCCCAAGGTGTCAGGTCTCCAGGTTGTAGCCATACTGGTCTAGAGGAAAAGGCAATCAGGACTCCTAGTAGAGAGGATACCTTTGATGAGACCAACAAGATTTTTGCAAAAAAATTTCTTGAGAGGATACCACTGCATATGAGACATCTATGTTGGTGTAACTGCTCCAGTGTAGTTTTACTGCTGATTTTTTTTTTTTTTAGGGTTACTCTATATCAGATTATGGTGGGGGGAGTTCAGACGTAGGAGTTTATATGTTGTGTGTTGACTACTTGTTCATATAGATCTAAAGGTGTAACTGTGTCATGTCTCAGCAACAGTTCCTGTGTTTCTGCTATGGTTACCTTTTATGAGTCCAACAGGATTTTTGCAAAAAACAAAATGTCTTGGTGAGGATACCTTTGATGAGACCAACAAGATCTTTGCAAAGAAAATTCTTAAGAGAGGATACCTTTGATGAGACTAAGGCATTTCTTTTCAAAAATCGTGTTGGTCTCATCAAAGTTATCCTCTG
>NW_005842290.1:949044-949284 GCF_000455745.1 Alligator sinensis | reverse complement strand
TGTTGAAGAGGTTCCCTTTGATGAACCCAAAAAGATTTTTTTTTTTTTTTTTTGCAAAGTCTTTAAAAACTTTTTTTTTTTTTTGGCAAAACTCTTGTCGGTGTCATGAAAGCGCGTCTCCTCTACGCGTCCCACCTGCCTGCAGCCCGAGGTGCTGTTCCCATCCCCTCCCCTGGCCGGGCGGAAAGACCCTTCCCCGGCGGGCGGGCGGGCGCAAGGTGCGAGCCGGGCGGGGGGGGG
>NW_005842290.1:920399-948220 GCF_000455745.1 Alligator sinensis | reverse complement strand
GCAGTCCGGGCCGCGCGCCCCGGGCCGGGCCGAGCGGCGGCTGGAGGCGCTGACGCTGGAGCTGGAGAAGGAGCTGGAGATGCACATGAAGAAGGAGTACTTCGGTGAGTGGAGCCCGGCCCGGCCCGGCCCGGGGGGCTGCGGGGGTCGGTCGCGTGTGGCTGGGCGAGCTCCTACCTGAACCTGGTCTTGCCTCTCGCTGACTTCCTGCCCTTTGACATCCTGACTTGATGGTCTTCCCTTCCAGCCCGAATGTCTATGAAATCTATCAGACGTACGCACAAACAAACAAAAAACTATTACCCGTGGTTCCAAAAATGATATCTTTTATGAGACCGGCTGGGAAATGAAATTTAGGAAACTTTCAGGGGCCCCTGGAGTTGGGAGGCACCGGTCGCCCATGCCTGAGAGCTCCCTCCCCCTTCTGCCAGGGCTCCTTGCTGCCACCTCGCTGGCTTCTCATGGCACTCCCCCCCCCTGCTTAATGATGCTAGGTCTGAAAAATGTCACCTCTTTCCCCCCACTATTGTTCTGCCGCAATCCCCGTCCTGGTTTGACTTGGTTTTGTTGGGGGGGGGGGGGGGGTTTCCTCTCCTCTGTTCGTCCCTTCTTCAGCAGTTTGTCATTTAGCCTTGGGTTTTGGCTGGCTCCTGTGCTGGGCATTGCAGAGGCACCTGTTTGTGCTTCCGTGGCTGTTTAATTGCTTTTCTTAGGTCTGTCAGAGTTTCCATTGTAAACCTCACGTTTTGGGGCGTCCAGATGTATCGGTGTGCTTTGCTTTGGAGCTTCCCGTACAAGTTATCAGGCCAGCCGTAGGGATTTTATTCCCTGTAGATACGGGCCAAACCGGTAAAGCTGTTTTTAGGTGCTGGGTTCAATACCATCTTTGTCCTGCTTCAACAGGAGAGGCTTCTCACACGAGCATGGGGCATGTATTGTTTCTGGCCTGCAAGGCCTGGCTTGCCTTTGCACAGCAGGCAAGTCTGACAGTTTTGATTTGTCCCTGGAAAGTGAGAAGTGATGATTGTGGGTGATGTGATGAGAGGAGCCAGTCCTGCCACTGCAGAAGCCAAAGTGAGCTTGCTTTGCATATCTTCTCTTTTCCTTTCTTTCTTTGTTTCTGTTTTATAGAACAATTAGGGCTCCTTGAAATAAATGAATGAATCTTCCAGTTACTCTGCAGCATAGATTAAGCCCATTTGGTATTTTTTTAAATGAATGGAAATTGCCAAGACATTTGCATTTGAAAGGCAGCCACAGTGTGTGCAAATACTGCCCCATTCTCCACAGGTGCTGGGGCTCTGGCGCAGCCAGGCTGGTGCTGGGAGGAGAAGGGGGAGTTTGGGAGCCCTTGTTGGCAACACGCATCGCCTGCATCTACTCCTGATCTAAGTTCTGCTGTGAGGGCTCCCTGCTCACTTGGAAAGGAGGTAGGGCAAGCAAGTGAATGCACTGATCTGCCTACTGGCCATTGTTCTTGGGGAACCGAGATGCTGTGGAGGAGAGAGTTTCCCCTCTCCGTGCCCAGGCTGGATGCTGCGGAGAGGGAGGCTTTATCTCTTAGACACATTCTTTTAGCTGTTCTACATGTCCTGGAGAATGGGGATCCATAATCTGTATTGCCTTAAAGGATTTAAAAAGACAAGACCCTGCATGCTTTGGGTAGCGTATTGACACACACTAAAGCAGGGGAGTTGTTAGGAGTTGTTCATTCCTGCCCACAGAGGTGCCATTGCCCTGTGCAGTGGCACAGAGAGACGGGCTGCAGGAGGTGGGAGAGCATCCCAGAGCAAGAACGAGGACCTGGGAAAGAAGAAGCAAGGACCTGGCTTGTGGAGCTGTTTTACCTGCTTGTAAATTGAATGCTTTTTTGAACTGAAATGGGGAGTTGCACGTGGGAGAAACAAGTCAGCGAGCACCCTGAGCACTAAGAGGAGCCAGAGCACTAAGAGGAGCACGTGGAAGGCAGAGCTGGGTGAAAGAGCAGAGCACTGTCCCCTGCATCCCCTACACTGTCCCCATAGTACATGGCCAGAGGTGGTGAGGGGCTACCACAGTCTAAACAAATAATAATTCTTAATCCTTGAAAATCCCTAGAAGCTGAATGATGCTATTAGTGAATGGGCTAGGTTGGGTAACATTTGTCTTGAAAATCTGAATTGATTTCAGTGAAGTCTGAATGTTAAGATGCAGTTGGAACAGAAGAACACAAAGGTGCCTTTAAAAGAGGAGCCTTGTGAGCAGTGGCCTGGGGGTGATTCGGAGAAGATGGGTGCTCCAAAGGGAGACCATAGCGGGGGTGGGGGAAGAAGAGTGTGCTGTTGAATGTATAGAAATGTGTTTATTGCAAGGGTCCCTAGGAGCAGGTAGATCCAATGGCAACATGTTGAAACATGCCCTAACCATTAGAAGACCAGGCTTTGTCAAAGCAGTGGGAGTGTGTGCTGCTTCCGTTGCTTAGACAGGCAGGCGTAGAGCAAGTTCACAACAGCACCGCAGCAGTCCTTTGCTATTGCAATGCCACCTAGATGCCTCCGGTAACAAGGTCAAACACCCTAGGGCTGAATCTGTTGCTGACAGTACCAGTGTTCTGCTGCCTGCTTCTTTTTTGGTTTTCAGTAAGTTGCACTACTTTTAAGAGGTATTTCTGTGCTTGAGCCTGATGTTCGGAGTTGAACTCTACACGAGGTGAATAATGAATTTTCCTGAGGACTTCTGGCTTGGGACCAGTGTGAGTGAAAAACAATACAAGTAGGAGCTGCACATAGTTCAGAATGATGGGGTCAGAGCTGTCTATTGCTAGATACAGAAACCACTTACATAGATACTTTTTAGATTGTCTTTGGAAGTCTTGGACAGCAGTCCCTGAAGCAATAAAAAGGCACTTCTGAAGTTGTGTAATAGCAAGGCCTGGCATATTCCCCTGTAACAAACTTGTCCTGGCTGTCCACTCCCTTCTTACCTTAACCCTGTAAGGAGCCCTCTTAGCGGGTATCACATGAATTGAGAGGCCCTCAAACACCTGTAATACTAGGCATGTGCTAACTTTGACAAGTAGAAAATGAAAGTAGACTAATCCTCATAGTCTTACCAAGTGCAGTGAACAGGGTAACTGGTTTAATGCTCCTTATCTGGATGGCCTAAGTATCAAGTACTTAATGTGTACCTTGGGATAAATGCAACAGCTCTCACAACTGCAGTTCAAATTCAGTGCTTGTATACAGGGTGACATTTAATCAGAATAGCCACATTTAGTTTACCTTACAGGACCTTGCATCTACACATACCACCCCCCTCCCTTTTTTACTGCATTACTTGGTATCTTAAGCCATAGTGAATCATCCTCCTTGGAAATGTGTGAATGCATCTCTGTTATGCTGGCAGTCTTTCCTCTGAGACTCTACAGTATATGGCATCTCACCTGGATCTATCCCCATCTGTATACTTGTGTGCTCTCCACTGCTCTGGACACTGCCTCTGAAAGGACCACTCTGGAAGGAGGTATCAGATTAGTCCAGAGGCCTTTAAATGCCTACTGCGCTTAAATGTATTCTAATTGCACAAGTACAGAATGAAAGCTGTCATCCTGATGGTACACTATATAACCTTGACAGTAGAAACTGTTTAGATGCCAAGTTCATACCAGATGTTCTTTGCAATCAGTGGGTGCATCCCCGTGAGCGTGCACATGCGTTTCCCCAGGGATGGCTAGCAGCAGCACATAGTTGTGTCACTGCTAGCTGTCCCTAGGGAATGCACACGCACTCTGAATGGGTAGGAGAGGCTGGGCCAGCACCTGGGCTAGCCCCAGCAGCCTTTCCCAGGGACCTTCTGGGGCTGCAGCAGTGGTGAACCAGGCATGTGGAGCCTGACCAGGCTCCGGTTTATAGTGGTGCATAGGTATCTAATTTTGCCTCTGAACAACTATGCTGTGCAGAGAGCCTGTTCACATGCACCGTATGCATTTTGTGGCACCTCAAAAGCCTTTGTGATGTTGCAAAGTGCATGTTCCTACTCATGGGGATGTAGCCAGTCCATTTTCCCTTGCCATTCCTCACCTGCTCAACAATCTCCATGGATGTCACCTCCACTCCATACGTCCACCCATCAAAAAATATTCCATCTCCAGTAATTTTGGAGGGGACCCAGGTGAAGGAAATGATGGAAAATTATTTTACCATCTTGAAGAGAAGATGCTAGCTCCATGCTAAATTGGTAGTGGGGCAGGGAATATGGGAAAGCAACACTGTCATTGTTTGCTTGAAGAGTGGGACAGGTAGAACTTGTACTTTTGCTGATTTCCCTTGGCACCTGTAACACCAAGGTCCATGCATAAAAGGGCCTTATTGTCTACTGGCAACCTCAAAAGATAAAACAAACAAAAAATAAAAGAAGCAACAAAATGATCAAAGAATTAGTGACTGAATAGCAACAAAAATCTCACAGGGGGAGGAGTATGGAGGAATGGTTTTCTGGAGTAGTCTCAAAGTCTTGAAATGGAGAGCTAGGCCTCGGAAAGGGAACACACGTCCTTGAAAGTGGTGCAAGGCAGATGCTACTATGGTAAACAACTGATGGAGCCCCTTGTGCTACCGTATCAATCACAGGATACTTCCACACCCTTCCACTCAAACTTTAGGGTCTCTCCCTTCCAGTCTAGCATTTGACTGTGGCCTATCAATTAACTGAATTTCGGTCCATTCCCCAGCAACATACCCACGCTGGAGAACAGCAACTTCCAGTGTTTTGCTTCTAGTACTTTGTGGATACTTGGTTCCCCAAGCCTTTCACAGTCCTGCACAATTTGCAGGATATCCTGGTTTGGTTGTTTGTTTGTTTAATTCAGCAGTGCTGTTTGTTAATTATGTTATCAATAAAGTCAACAGCTCTTTTGGTACAACTCTCTGAAAAGCAGTATTAAGGGACCACTAACAAAACGGTTACTAAGAGAATAAGCGCGCACTTTTCAGTCCTCTTCTGTGACTATACAACTACCCTCAGTCATCACCCTGCGCCAACCTAACCTTGTGTCCTTGACCCTTTTTAGGACATTCTTTCAAGGCACCATTTTGGCTGTCTGTAATGCGTGAACACAGAAAATGTGTGTCATCTTTCATCTTCTCTTCCCCTCCCTCCCCACTTGCACATAAACTGTAGGGTCTCTCCCTTGCTTTAAGCAAGATGTCCAGATACAGCGAACAGTTATTGCACCAAGGTGCCTCATGTGGAAATATGTCCAGTGTTTCCTTGAGGCCCCCTCACTTCCACTTCAGTCTTCCACCATGCATGCTCCACTGTCATTCTGAAGCTACTTAGTTAACTCCCTCCTTTCTCTTGTTAAGATGTACAGTGAAGGGTTTCATATGCAGAAGATAAGTTGGGTCTCTCAATGACTTAAGAAGTCCTGATTCCATTAGAAGTTGAATTTAATGTCCATTGTGGCCCAAGGAACAAAATTCCACTGCTTATTCTTGCAATCGGGCATGAATACCCTGGCATCGGGAACCTTTCTGCACTACCCCTAATAATTCAGGAGAACCACCTTCCATTTTGATCACCAGGGTGAAATACCCCTTTCTGTTGATAAAGCCTTTGGCTTAAGCTCTAGGGATTCAGTT
Source organism: Alligator sinensis (assembly GCF_000455745.1). NCBI lineage: Eukaryota > Metazoa > Chordata > Crocodylia > Alligatoridae > Alligator > Alligator sinensis. Next base: position 942,602 of record NW_005842290.1, on the reverse strand, counting down.
CTACTGGTAAGGTGACCATACATCCCAGATTAGCTGGGACAGTACTGGATTTCAGAAGCCTGTTCCAGCTGGCCAGTGAGAAAATGAGTGTCCTGGAAATGTGGGCACATAGTCGAGAGGGGAGGTGGAGCAGCTTGATATGCCAAGCAGGCACTGCTGCCCGCTTACCCAGTGTACCATGCCACTCTGCCCTTGCCTCTGCTTGGAGCAGTGCTGCTGACTTAGGGGAGTGAGGGGGGAGGCAGTGTATTGGATTTCCTTGTGGTTGGCGTATCTATTCGTCCCTGCGCATTTTGGGACCCTGTCTCTACAAAGCCATCAACCTCTTAAGCATTGTCAAACTTACTGATGCAGGATTTTAGTGTTGTCATAATAGGATCACAGACCTCCATAACAACAGCCCCAAGAGTTGATCTGCCAATACCAAACTGGCTGGTGCTTGTTGACTAGCCCTCATTAAGTATGGTGAGCTTCTTGTGGGTAGCAGTCTCACTTCTCCATGCTAAAGTGAACTCCTGCATAGGTAGCGTTCTCCTGCAGCTTTGGACTCAGGCTCAGCACAGATCTCCAAGAAGCTGCCTTCTGTATGGTGAAGCTCTACAGTCCCTGTGAGTGTTCCTAGTTCTACATCACCCTCCTGCTTATTAACCAAGATCAGAAATGATGTTCCACAGGGTAAAGCTACTCCGCATCATGCTCCTTGTCCTCCCTGACCTGTAACCATAATGCTGACGAACTAGCTCTCTCCAGCAGCATGACTGTCAATGCTTATGCATCTTCTGGTTTGTACTAATGTTTACCTTCACCATTGTGCACAGGGGAACGTCCTTGATGCAGCCTGACAGCAGGTCAAAATGGCACTGCCAAAATGTGGATAAGTTGTCAGACGCCAAATGAGGAATCATGGGAGTTTGTTAGTTTGATTCCAGCTCCCAGAACTCTTGCAGGTTTTGGCAGGCATCCCACAATACCCCATAAGAAAAATCCTTGAACATAGAGCTGAGCAGTGGAACCTCATACCATGGGCTCTCTGCCCAGAATACCGAGCAAGTCATTCAAACAAGCAGGGAGCTGTGGGGATGCAGTGATAAACAAGGAAAGTACCTTAAGCCGGCATAACAAAGCAGTGTGCGCGCGCTTCAGTTTGATGTAGTTAATTCACAGCGTTTACAGCGAGCATACTGATCGGATGTAATGTCCCTGTCTAGACAAGCCCTAACACTTCTGCGTGTTTTTATTGTCCATGTAGCAGAAACCTGTACACCAATGCCATCTAGTGCATTGTGATGTCTTATTATAACAGGTACATGTTACAGCAATAAGTCCATTCTCTTTAACAAGTATCTATCTTCCTCTACCAATGGACTAGATGGAGCCTGTCAGCTAGTCTACAATATCATTAAGGAGTTTGTGATACTGTAGAAAGAGCCAGGGGAAATCTATGAAGTTGTCAAATGCACCAGATTTCATAGACCTTAGGGCTGGAAGGGACCTCAAAGATCATCGAGTCCAGCCCCCTGCCCCAGGGGCAGGAAGTCGGCTAGGGTCAAATGACCCCAGCAAGATAAGCATCCAAGTGTTTCTTGAATGAGTTCAGAGTAGGTGTCTGCACCACATCTGGAGGGAGTCTGTTCCAGGTCCTGGGGTCTCAGACAGAAAAGACACTTTTTTCTTATGTCCAGCCTAAAATGGTCTTGTAGGAGTTTATGACGTTGGTCCTTGTTTTTCCTTGGAGCGCTCTGGTGAACAGATGTTCTCCCAGATCCTGATGAACAGCCCTTGTGTACTTGTAGGCAGCCACCAAGTCCCCCCTGAGCCTGTGCTTTTCCAGACTGAAGAGTCCCATGGCTCTCAGCCTGTCTTCATAAGGCCTTTCTCTTGCCCTCTGATCATACACATGGCTCTTCTCTGGACTCTCTCAAACTTCTCGTCACCCTTCTTGAATTGCGGAGACCAGAGCTGGCTGTAGTACTCCAGCTGCAGCCTCACCAAGGCCGAGTACAGTGGGAGGATGACATCCTAAGACTTACTTGAGAAGCATCCGTGGATGCAAGCCAGGGTTTTGTTTGCCTTACCAGCTGCAACATCACATTGGTGGCTCATGTTTATCATGTGGTCAGTCATGACCCCCAAATCTCTTTCAGCAGTGGTGCTAGCAAGCGTAGCACTGGCGAGCCTATAAGTATGCTGTGGGGTTTTTTTCCCCCAAGGTGGAGTACATTGCATTTATCGGTATTGAATGCCATCATCTTTGTGTCCGCCCACTTACTAAGCTTATCCAAGTCAGCCTGGATCACTAGCCTGTCCTCAGACGTGGACGCTATGCCCCAAAGTTTAGTGTCATTAGCGAATTTAGCCAGTGCGCTTCTGACACCAATGTCCACATCATTGATAAAGATGTTGCAGAGTACCGGTCCAAGGACAGAGCCTTGGGGGATGCCACTGGTCACGGAGTGTCATAATAACTTGCTGCCATTGATCACTACTCTCTGGGTCCGACCTCAAAGCCAATTTTCCAGCCATCAGGCTGGTGTAGCCGAGGCCACAGTTGTCCAATTTTTTCATGAGGAGGTCATGGGACACCAGATCAAAGGCTTTTTTTTAAATCCAGGTATATGACTTCAATCTCTTCTCCCTTGTCCAGGTGATACGTCACCTGGCCATAGAAGGAGATGAGATTGGTCAGGCAAGACCTACCCACAACAAACCCATGCTGGCTATTCCTCAGGATGTTGCCCTCAGCCAGCTTATCCAGAAGGGTCTCCTTGACAATTTTCTCGAGAATCTTACCAGGGATTGAGGTCCAGCTGATTGGCCTGTAATTCCTGGGATCTACTTTCTGCGCTTTCTTGAAGATGGGTACCACACTGGCTGTCTTCCAGTCTTCAGGTACTTCATGTGAGCGCCACAAATTTTCGAATATTTTACCAGTGGTTGGGCTATGACACCTGCCAGCTCCTTGAGTACCCTAGGGTGTAATCTGTCAGGACCAGCTGACTTGAAGGTGTCCAGCCTCTCAAGGTGATCCTTTACTAGATCAACACCGATGCTGGGTATAAATATGCAGGGCGGTCCCATTGGACTGATGAAAGACTCTATGATATTTACTTTGTAGGTTCCGATAGATTTTAAATTGGGTATACTTGATAGATTTTAGTATTGGAATGTATTTGAAATTTAAATGATACCAAGGGATGGATTGATTTTTATTTTTTAAATTTTTTTAAGGGCCCTGGGCAGTACTTGTGTGTGCAGAGTTTTGTGCATCCACTCTTGTTTTTCATACATGCTTGCAGTCGGAAAGAAACTGTATGGACCCAAGATGGGGTCAGGTTGAGACTGATAGTGATAATCAGGGTCCGGATGTTACCTGTTTCTTTTGGATGCTGTTTCAGTAAAACTTAGGAAATAAAAGTCTGCCACTGGGTGAAGTGGGGACAATGCTCTTGGTGCCTAGGGCAGTTTTTCTTGTGCTAGAATGTTGCTCTGCAGGTTTTGATTTCCTGAAGCTTTATCCATAAAATAATATACCTCTCCTGTTCCCATCAACAAAGAAGGATAGCACTTGCTACATTTTAATTGCCTTTTAGAGATGAGCCGCACTGTATATTCTGGGATTATTCCTTAATTAATCTGTCCAGGGCATGAAAAATTCATTCATCCTCGATGAGTAGGTTTCCGGGTGAGTTCTGTTAGCTTCTACAGCATCTAAGCATTGCTTTCAAAAAGGGTTTACAGCCCTCACACTTAATAAAGAATCTTTTAAGCAGATATACCTGTTGAGAGTTGCAGTGCCAGTGGGTTCCTCATGGATTTGCAACAGGCTTGGTGCTCCTGTTGGTATGCCTGTGCTGTCACTGAAAGGGAATAGAATCTGGCCCGTTGTACAAATCTATGGGTTAGGAAAGCTTCCAGCAGCACCCTCCGAGACCCTGAAGCTGTTTGTGGAAGGCCCCAAAGAGAGCATGGTAGAAGGAGAGAGCCTGGGATAGGAGTGACTGAAGGGCTACCTTAGAAGAGAAAAGGGGTAAGTGTAGGGAGAGAAAAGTAGGACAGAAGTAAACCAATGAAAAGAGGCAGAGCATTGTAATGCAGAGAAAGAGAGAGGAAGGGCTAGAAGGGTTAAGGGAGAGAAGCTGAAGAGAGAATGGATGTTGAAAACAGCACAGGAGAGAAAGGAGGTAAAACTGAGTCAGCTGTGGGATGTTGCTGCAGAAGAGCAGACCTTATTCTGGGCCAGCTGGAGGACTGTTTCCAGTTTTGACATCCTGCTCTAATAAAGATGTAGGCAAAGTGGAAAGATGCCACAGAAGGGCAAGAAAGTAAGAGGCTAAGGAAATATAACCTAGATCAAAGGCATTGGGGTTTATGTAAAAAAGAGGAATGAGGGAGATTATGATACCTGTCTTCCAGTACATAAAAGATGGTTCTTGCATCAAAAGTTGATCAATTGTTTTCCATGTTGTAGTGGGGAAGGACAAGAAGAACTCAGGTTAATGTATGGCAGGCTGTCCAACAGTGGGGGGGAGGGAGGGCACATCTCATGCCACAGACCTCCAGGTTGCAAACTCCATGAGTGCCCCCTCCCAGAGTCCTTCCCCACATCCCCACTCTCCATCCAGCCCCCTCCTGCTGCCTGGCACCAGGAGCAAGGATAGGAAGCAGAAGTGAGGAGGGGGGAGGGAGAGCCTGGAGATCCCAGCCACCTTCCCTGGTGGTACAGAGTGCAGCCAGGTAGGAGCATTTAACCCTTTGTGGACTGGAGGTGGACTGGAAGGAATTACTAAACCAAGCTCCTTATGGAAGTGGTGGATTCTCCTTTGTTGGAGGTTTTTAAGAACTTGTTGGACAAACATTGGCAGGGTCACTCTGTTTCTGAGCATGGGAAGCAGTGGCTCTCAGCCTTGCTAGACTCCAGGCATCCCTTATTAGACTAAAGGCATCATTTGGATAATGCCAGTTCTTAGCTTTCACTCCTTTTTTGATTAAAGAAACTTAATAGAGCAGTTTTTCTATTACAGTGAAGTCAGAAAGATCGCAACAGGGCAGAATGTTTTTAACACTGGACTCCTATTTGAAGTCTCTGGGTTTGTCTTATAAATCACGTTCGCGCACCTAACAGTGATGGCATTGTATTGCAACCTGCCGTGGCACCCTGGTTGAGAAACACTGGAATTTAAAAGAGAGTATTATCATCAATAAAGGGTGTTCTTTTAATTGCAAGGAGCTTAGCACTGTCAGGGAATAGAAGGCCATATGACAAGTACTTTTTGCCCAGCAAAGTGGATGTTGGGTGAATCTTTCAGCCCCTGGTATATTTCTATGAACTTACTTGGTAGTGAATAAATCCCAGCAAGGTGTTACTGAGAGGTGATGGTCCTGTGGCAAGCGCTGAAGCAAGATGCTGGAGACGTGTGCCATCTCTTGAGCCCTGCTACTGCCTTTCTGTGTGATCTTGGGAATATCATTTCTGTTGCCATAGTTCCCGATCTGTAAAGTAGGGATAAGTCTCTACTTTTCAAGACCATGGGGGCACTCGCTATGCTGGTGTTTATGAAATACTCTGAGACTGCAGGGATAAACACCCTAGAAAAGCTATACAAAAAGTGTTTTATTTTCTTTAAGCCATGTGCATACTGGCATGAAAGCGTAACTGGTTTGGGAATGGACTCAGTGCCTGCACACCCTGCTCCATGACAGCAGCCAGATTCAGTCTATTGGTCAGTAAGTCATTAAAATCATGCTAGAGTCAGAACTCTGTTCAAGCTCAGTGCTTTTATTCCCCCCCCTCCCCCCAGGATCCTTTTACTAACTTCCAGTATATTTCTCTATACTTGGAGTATGTGTTGTGCAGATACTGAGAGTGCCAATCACTTCTATACCAGTTGTGCATTTTACCAGTGCTCATGCGGACATGGTTCTGATCCTGTGATTGGCTCAGTATTATGGACTGGAACTAGCATTTTATGAACATGCAAGCTACCATCCTGCAGTCAGTCTTGGTTTAGTTCTTAGGACTTACAGCTGCCCTCCATTATCACCTGACAGTTACTATGGTTTGGAAAATTTACCAGCATACATGCCTCTCTGAACACCAAAGCTGATTTTTTTTTTTTAAGCCATAGGCTGATGCAGGCCATATGATAAGGGAGTGAGGAGATGAGCTATATCATTCTATATATCTGAAATAGAGACTGTCCTCTGCTTGTTGGGCTGCCCAGACTTATAAATGTTGAATAACAGTCCATGCTTCAGAGTGCTGTGGTCTGAAGCATATTAAGCTTTCTGTCATTGGTAATCCTCGAGCCACAAGGTCTTTTCTGTCAAACACCGAGCAGTTTGAGGCTGGTTTATTCCTAGGATGCAATCTCAAGTTTGAAACTAGGGTTATATTATATTCCTATAGACAAAGCCAGTGAAATTTCCAGCAGTCATTTCAGACTTCTTAAAAACCAGCAGAAATCCCCCTCTCAAAGGCTCAAGAAAACATCCCCCAGTGAGACTTGGAGGGAAGAATTATGTTCCATGTGACTTGAGCTCTTATTGGATAGCTTGGGGCCTGGCCCTCATAGATTCATAGGGGTATATTGCCCACTGTAGTGTTAAATCACCCACCAGAGATCATGCTGAAGTAAGCAATTTTTGGACCATTTTGACAGGACTAGGTAGGACTAGCCCTCAGCCAGAGGGTCACCATCATATATGGGCTGCATTTCATGAGACCAAATCTGATCCAGTGTAATATGAAATATTTAAATAGTATGTTTCAGAAACAAAAGCTAATGCTTATAAATGATCCACCTTAAAAATACAGTGTGCCCCCTCATTGGTTCCATGAGGGCAGGTAATATACAGGCTCTATATCCAATCTGTGCTTCTGTCATTAATGCCAGGAAAATAAATCCTAGGGAACAAACAGCCATATTGATTTCAAATGCTATTTAAAAAAATCAAGGTTGCCAAATAATACAACTGACAGGTTTGGCTGGGAAAGATGTTTTCATGTTCAAGTTTCTAGCAGGGTTGTGCAAAACAATGGAAAGAAAATAAAATTGTGATAGCAATGAGCCAAAATATAGGGTTATTTTATGAGTAAAGAGTGTGCTCTATGCTTGGCATAGTCCATTGTACATCCCAAAAGGTACGAGAGGGCAGAACTTGACAAGGTTTTTTTTTTTTTAACTGCAGCGAAGGTACTGCCTTATTTTTCTTCCCCCTTCCTCACCTTCCCTGGAAGAACGTGACCAGGGTGAGTCCTTCACGAAGCACTGCAGCATGGTGTGTAAGTTGTGTTCATTTCCTAGGAAATGTATACTGTTGTTTCTGTGCTGGGGCAAGGTTCTGGCTGTTTTAGAGGGTCACCCTTGCCTATGAATTCATGCTGTTTCACAAAATAGTGGGCTGCTTTACCATGCACTTTGTACTCCCAGGCTGCCTGCTCTTTTCTTCCAGAGAAAGTTGTTAGCATTCCTTTAGCTCATGTTCTCGCATTCCACATCTGAGGAGAATGCAGGATGGCTCTACCAGAGTAGATTTTTTTTTTCAATAAACTGTAGTTATATTCTTTCAGAGCACATATGTTTTGTTTTATAGCGTTATGATGCAACAATTCTGCCTTCTGAATTAGATGGGTCCAATACAGTTTCTTCATTCGTGGCCTAAGAAAAAGAATGCTCTTTAAGCTGATATGGTGCTGTATTTGACTCATGCTGGACATGGAGAAAACACATATGTACCTTTATGAAGAGAATGGGTAATAAATTATACAGAGCAAAACTGAAACAACATAAAAGAAAAATCCACCAAAATGTTTGGCGACTCTAAGGTTTATGAGCCACTTAAAAAGACGCTTGCTGTTCATTTAAGAGCAATGCACTTAACTGCCTGAAACATTCAAGTTCTGACAGGAAACTGATACCTAAGACCTGTGTGATATGGCATCTCTTGAAAGTATTCCAAGGGCGTGATCAGCTCCTGTTCAAGTAGGTAGCAAAAATCCTGTTAACTTCACTGGGAGTAGGATCTTGAATGTGGCAAACAGACCTCTGTGAGGACTAGGCTTTTAAAGGGATTTGCATAGTGCCCATCTCATCAAATGTGTGAGCTACCCAAACGTTATGCAAAGCAAATTTCATATTTTGGCCAGAAGAGGTTGTACAGTCACCCAATGTGGGAGATGGAAACAATACTGTGTCATTTGCCTTACTATTGCAAATAAACAGCACAGTTCAGAATCAGAATTTTCAGGATCATTTAAGAGCAGGAATGTATGGAAAGATGTTTCATTGTATTCTAATAATGAATATATCTGAGAAGACTGCAATCCATTTGTAGGCTATTCATTAAAAGAGTAAGAGCTTAAAATTAAATATAATACTAGCTGTGAATTATACATTCACCTATATTAGTAATGTATATTTTCTCCAAAATCCCCTGGACAAATTTTCTTATGGCTGTCTTTATCCTTCATTTCTAGCCATGGCTATTTTATTGTATTCTCTGCTTATTTGTCTTCTAAATCTTCTTTTTTTTTTTCTCTCATAAGAAAAAACCTGTCTTTCTGTTTGATTTTTGTGGTGGAATCATGCAGCCAGATTTTCATTTTGAGCTGTAGAATAAAAGTACATTTTTATGTTCATACCTTTGCACCCAGGATGAATATTGGATATAAAAAAACATTAGGCATTGTTTGGAAATAGTAAATGCAGCATGGCTGGAGAAGAGTTCTGGGGTGAACATCCACCCTCTTTTAATATTAAATTCTCTTGGTGTCTGTTTCTACCCTTCAGCTGATGTTCTTACTGCAGCACACATTGTCCTTTTCTGTTAACCTGAGCTTAGTTTGTTTTTAAGTTTTGATCGACACAACTTGGCAGTGTCTTGCTGATCAGAGGAACTGTGGGACACCCGCATAATAGAGCATTCATTGCCATAATGATTTGTAGAGGAGCAAGTACTGCATCTCTTCCTACTGGAAAATTTCACTTCTGCTGAAACCCAATCCCATACTTCTTTGGAATGATTCTGTCAAATTGCTAATGTCACAAGTTATGTGCTCCAGCAACTTTTAGAAAAGACCTCTATGACTCATCAGGAAAAAAAAAAAAAGCCATCAGTGTGGTTTCAGTTAGCGTTCAACGAGAACTACTGTATTTATTTTTATTCTTAAAGAGCCTCAACTTGATAAATATCTCTTGGGTATTTGAAACATTTTCTATAATGAATTATGGATGCAGGTAGAAGCAAGTTATCTCATTAGTTTTTGTCAGCCCTGAGCACCAAACCAGTGGCTACAAACACATGAACGGGTACCATTTGATTGCTGTGATCAGTTGTATTTTTATCTGGGCCATAGAGTTGGAGCAAAATTATGAAACAGGGTCTAGGTCTGGGGAGGACTTAGGATCATAACATCGTAGGAGAGGGCTAGAAGGGACCTCATGATATCGTCGTCATCATCATCAGTGAGACCCGCTGATCAAGGCAAGATCATCCCAGACTAGACCATCCGAGCCAAGTCTGTCCAACCTGCTCTTGAAAATTTCCAAGGATGAAGATTCCATAATTTATTTAGGAAGCCTGTTTCAGTACTTGATCACCCTTCATCAGAAAGTTCCTCCTCATCTTCAACCTATATTTCCCCTAGTTACGCCACTGTCTACATTTGATTGGTGAATTTTTCATATTGAACACCACAAAAATTCTCCTTTTTAATATGCTTAGTAGGAAAAAGACAGCAAAATAAAGAAAGCAAAAATATTCATGTGGATTTGGAAGGTTTTACAGTGATTTGATTGATTCATTAGGATCATGTTTCTTGTAGTCTGTGAAGACCCAGTGATCTCTCCAAACCTGAGGATTACCCAGCCTTTCAATCTAGAGCTGTTGTTTGAACCTTCTTCTTTGTGGCAAATCTGCTTCTCAGAGACAAAGCACAGCACTCTGACACCATTAGTAGAACAAGGCTCGTGGACCTAAGGTTTTGACTGCGAAGGTACTGCAGCATTCTCTTCCCCGTCATTATTGCATGACCTGTGAGACAGTGTACTTGGGCTTTGGAATTGGGGAAACATTTTGACGTTTATCTTGCTGGGATCCTTTGACCCTAGCTGACTTCCTGCCCCTTGGGCAGGTGGCTAGACCTGATGATCTTATGAGGTCCCTTCCAGCCCTAATGTTTATGAAATCATGATACCTTTTGTGGATTTTGGTCTCCAGTACCAAAAGGAGCAGCAGTAAGTAGCACGAGGAGACCTGAACTCTGAGTAGCCATAACACTGTGCCAGAAAATTTTGGGGTTGGATTTTAGTACAAGAGCAGTTACATCTGTGAATGCTCAGTAATTCGAGACCTGCTGGCATATAAAGAAAATCTGTGCATGCACGTACACTGCATTTCTACTTGCAAAGCCAGTCCTCCCATATGCAGAACCTCAGTTTCAGGCATGTACCTGGGGTTTCCACATGCAGATGGAAGGGAAAGTGGATGAAGTGTTTGTGTATAGTGCTGTCTCATCTGCAAATTTGGGTCAAAATGTTTACTCGTAAAGGCTTCCAGGACATGCAGTGACATTGGTTTTTGCCAACTGAAGTGTATTTTGCAGCCTTGTCAGTGTTTTTGAAATGGGGACCTTTGAGGAGAAAAATAGGGCCTGTGGGTAAAGTTCTACACTTACTTTATACTGGTGAAGTCAGTGTAGTTGCATTTGTGTAGCTAAGAGCAAAATTAATCCCAGCACCTTTTAAATCAGGTTTAGATTGAGATCTATGTCAAGAAGGTATTTGGGGAAAACACTAAGTTTTAAAAAAAAAAAAAAAGCCTGGATTGTCCTTGCTGAACTGGGGCAGTAGGGATTTATGCTGGTATCTTGGGCCTCCGCACAGGAAAGTCAGTGGAAACCTTGCCCTTGACTTCAGTGGTACATATTTTTTCTCCTGTTGTGGAATTCCTACTACAATCCCTTTGCATAGTAGTAAATATCCTCCCTGTGTATGTAATTAGAAAAGAGCAAACAAGATGAACTGATTTAGAGGAGCTGAGCAATATGTTGTAGACTTTCTTATTGTCTTTGGATCCTGCCCAAAGAAACGCTGCTTACTTCTCTTGACCATTTGCTCATTAGTAACCAGCTTTGCTTTTGACTTTGACAGGACCAGGGTTAGACCCCCCAGTTTATATGGAACCTGTCTGATTCGATCCGATTGTTGTTTTTTTTCCCCCCCCTCCCAAAGTGAATACCAGTTTTTACCAAATGGATTCAAATGTAAAGAAGCAAAAGCATGTTATGAATCTAGGCAAATCTACTGAGCTGCATAAAACTGCTGCTTTGTTCCACCAGGCAGTCAGGAAGAGCCACACTTGACTGAATATTGATAAATCTGCTTCTTTTAGAAAATGTTTATCCTTGAGCTGTTGCAGTTGACATGTTGTTAATCTTTTGCGGGTTGCGCAATCCTCAGGTGTAGAGTAGGGAAGTAGCTAATTGCTGGGATGCTAAGGAAGAGTTTTAATGAATGTCAAACACTCCTGTAACTTTTTTGCCAGGCAGTTATACGAAAATTCACTGTAATTGGTGTGCTGCCTGGTCGTTAATCAGAGCCATGCTTTCCAGATTTAAACACTTGATAGAAAACAGTGCTATACAACAGTCAAGTGTATTTATGTTCCAAATTTGGAGCTGGTCTGAGAAATGAGCATTTTTTTTCCTACAACATGCAAGTACACGTTTGTTGATATTCTTAGAAGGTGAAGCATGTTTGTTGCATCTAGTCTTAACAGCTAATGACAAAGTTTTCAGTTTCAGCACTGTAAATCAGGAAAAACCTTCAGTTAAATCAGTGGACTTACTAGTGTAACTCCAGTAAAACTAGTATAAGATGAGGATCAGGTATAATATATTTAGCTTTAGTGGCCTATCTGGGGAAAAAACTCCTGAAAGTTTTGATTTTCTTCAATGACTTTGAATTGTGGTACAGCAGACTTTGTGCTGCGTTTTACTGGGTCTAGAACAGGGGTCGCGTGGCATGCGAGGCCATTTTGCTCAGCATGCCACGGCCAGCCCCGGCTCTGGGAAGCGACAGAGCCTGGCTGCAGCCAGGAGGCTGCAAACAGCTGTGCTGGGCTCTGGAGCCCTAGCATCAGCTCTGTACTGGCGCGTGTACCTGCTCATTGGAGCGGCCAGTGAGGAAGGGGCCTGAGGCAGTGCAGCCCCGATCTTTCCCCAGCTCCCAGCACAGAGCTGGTGACTGGGCTCCAGAGCCCAGTGCAGCTGTTTGTAGCCAGCCTGGGCTCTGGGCAGCTTCAGCAAGCAGCGGGCAGGCTGCAAACAGCTGTGCCAGGCTCCACAGCTCTGGCAGCAGCTCCATGCTGACGGTGACTGCACGTGCACCTTGGGACAGGCTGCACTGCCCCACTGTCTGCCCCAAGGCATCACCTCCGTGCCAGGAGCAGGGGAGAGACGGAGGCTGTGCTGTCTCAGGCCCCTCCCCCACTGGCCCCTCCAACACGTGGGTGCACACACCGGTACAGAGCTGATACCAGGGCTTCAGAGCCTGGCAGCGGGCCCCGGCTCTGGGTAGCTGCTGCCAGTTGGGAGCCTGGGCTGCTCCCAGCAGGCAGCTGGGATGCTGCAAGACCTGCTGGGAGCAGCCCGGGCTCCAGCAGCTACCCAGAGCTGGGGTAGCTAGCTGCTGACAGCAACAGAGCCCGGGCTGGGGGGCAATGGGCAGCAGGGCTGGGGGGCAAGGGGCAGCAGGGCTGGGGGGCAGGGAATTTGGGTGGGGGGGCTAGAGGCACAAGCAGGGCATCCTGCCATGTGCCCCCTGCCCTCATTTTGTTTTTCTGGCATGCCAGCACTCCGGCACCTTCCAAGGTAGGCATTGCGGTGTTTTTCAGCCCTCTGGCCAAAAAACGTTGCCTACCCCTGCTTTAGAACACACTCGGTATAGTAGAGGACTGTTCATAACTCTTAATGAAAAAAAAATGTCACAAAAGAGATCAGAAATAGTATAATTATTTTAAGTAGATAATCAGTTGTCTTCCATGATTTTACCCAAAGCAGGTAAGGATTGCTGTCAAAATGAACAGGCCCAGAACTCAAACTAATCTAAAAGAGTATTGAAATAATCCTGATGGAGGTGCAGTCAGTCAAAAATGCCAGGTACTTCCTTGGATCTGTGATGAGCAAGCTGGTTTCTTTGCAGTCAGTCAGTATACCCATCCATACCAAAAGTAGTTTCACGCAGCCAGCTCACTTCATGATGAGCGGACAGTTTTACCGGGATGTGTTAGGAACCTGCAAGTAGTTAATGTATTTTAAAAATGTGTTTGTTAATATGCTTACATTTTTTAAGAGAAAGGGAGGAGAGTGCCAGTTTCACAGCCCAGAAGCATGGCAGCCTCAGTTTTGTTCTTGTTTTAATGGGCAAATAATATTTCTTTATATTGGCATGTCCATGTGCTCTTCAGGACCATTCAGAAATAACGGGGAACCTGTGATAGAGTAGACATCTTTCATGCTCTGTATGCTTCTCCGTTCCTTCTCTGCAGGAACCATCTGTGTGTGGGAGAGAATCCATCCTTGTTTATAGTCGTTGGCCTCTCACCTGCGATGGCCAACATGGGCATTGTGGTGATGTGAACGTCAGAGTTTGCAAATTAATGTTACACAATTCAGCCACCAACCAGTAACAGCTTGGAGGAATGAGCCTGCATTCTTCTCGTACCCCCAAATCCCAGTGATAATACTTCAAAAGAGGTGCTGGGTGAGCAAGAACTGCAGAATCAGGACTAGGCATTTCAACCAAGGGTTTAGTAAGGAAAAGTTACCCAGAACCATCCTATCTTCCATCATACGGAAGTTTAGTTACGTTACTCTGCTGTGAAGAGTAACATTTTCCTCTCAGCCAGGGCAGCCTCCGTTTAACGGGCGGAGCATCAAGCACAGTATATTTTTATCTGGGCACATTTTTATTATGCCCAGTCATTCTCAGAAACACTTTTCTTTAATCCGAACACCGCCTCTGTATTTTACTAGATGATATATGATGTGTTTGGAGTTTTTGCAGCAGCACTTCAGGGAATTGTAGTTTTACTGTGGACATTTTGAAGTGCTGGATACAAATTTCATGTAAGTGGTGCTAAAAATAAGGTCCCAGATCAGAGATTAAGATTTTGAAAAAGGAGAGAAATCAACAATCAAGCAATTATGATATGTTTAATGGAAACACAGATGTTCATATTAGTCATACTTAGGAAGGTTCCCACTTTGCTGTATGGTCTGTTTAACAGGGTAGATTCTGTTCTGTTAGAAAACAAAATCTATATATAATGCCAGCTAAAAAAAACCCCTTGGTTTGAAAATATTTGATATGTTAAATCTGCTCCTCCCAGTTCTTCAGAGTCATTTTCTTAGGTCATTGATGCTAGTTTGAGAGATTTCTGGATTAATCTGGGATAATTTTTTCTTACTTTTTATTAAACAGCAAGAGATCAGGGACTTAAGTAAAGCATCCTTCAGATTCTTTCATCTTCTTTTCTGCCTTACCTGTATACTGTCTTGGTACACACCTTCCTACATGTATCCACTATGGATCAGTGGTATAAAGGTTCAGGTACCAAGCTCCAGGTATAAAGTCTGAAATGGTTCAGGTATAAAGTCTCTGTGCTTCACATAAAAGCTTTGCAAAGATCTGTCTAAGAAACTGGTATCTTGGCAGATAAACATATTAATTTCCTAAATGTTACTGCATAAATAACAAAGAACAGATTGATATAATATAAACAAGAATTCTAATGCATTAATAAATTCTCCTGACTTCTCTGCTGATGTGGAGCTGGCTTTCAGTGTTCAGTTTCCCACCCATTCCTCTCTTTCACCAGAGATCAGTCTATAGACGGGCTATTTGAATCCTAAGAAGACTCTCCATTCAGAAATCCAGTATCCCACTGATTCACGGGTGCTCCCTTTAGTGCATTTTCATGTGGTGCAGACCGAGTCTTTTGCCAGTGTAAATTAGCATGCTACAGCTCCATGGTGATTTAAGTTACAGAAGAGACATGCAAACACCTGCTTTTCCCTCATGTCCTCCCTGGGGCCTTTTTGGTCACTAACTTTTCACTAAAGATGTGGGGGTGGGGGCAGGGGGTCACATACTTTCTAGCTTGTCTGCTGAGCTTATTGCACCCATCAGGAACTGTGCATATTCCCCGCTGGATCGGGGATTCCCGGCAGTCCCAGCCCTTGCTAAATAAATCCGAGGGCTTTACCATGCCAAATGCATAGGGGCTCACTTTGCTTGGCCAGCAGACAGAATTGCTGAAGGCAGTGTTTGTTTCTGAAGTGTTGAGAGAGAATGATGAATATGAACAGTCAGGGAATGCTGCAGTGTGAGGAATATATTGCCCAGACTGAAAAAACTCAACAGTGTGGTTTGGCACCAGCCAGTGCAACCCCTAAAAATGTCATTGCCTGATTCAGAAAGAAAAAAATCCAGAACTTGGCATATCTAGTGGTGTTTGGGGCTCTTGGATTTGCTGGCATCACTGGGCAGGGCAGGGTAAGCCCGGGTCATTCCTTGCTGCTCCTTTTTTGTTAACCATCCACTCAAGCTTTTCTGGAAGAGGTGCAGGCCTGGAGTGGGGGTGGCCTTAGTGGTCAAGGGAGTTAGTGCAGCTCTGAGGTTTCAGAGGCCGCAGAGTGTCTCCCTTCCCACTCCCACCATGTGTGGGGGGAGCATTCTGTTCTGCCAGACCACAACTGCACCAGACAATTTGGTCGGTTAGGAGTGGGGTGGGAGCAGGGGGTTACCATGCTCTCCTTTAAAAGGGCCTTTCAGAATATGCCAACCATGTTATATTTTGAGGAAAATCCTAAAGCCAAGTCCTAAGACTTTTCCTGACCTCACCTGCATTCCTTAAGGGACCTCAGTTGGTGAGGAACTGGGATAGAAAGAGGTGATCTCCAAAGGCTAATTTACATTTGTTCACAAAGAAAATACTTTGAAGATGCCCTGAATCACAGGTTAGCAAAGTAGTCCCCCTGCCAGCCATGCATGTGCACAGCTTCCCTTCCCTGCAGTCTCTCCTTAACATGCTGCAGAGTCTTCACTTTGCTTCCTCAGTGGGGCTGTGATAGGAATGAAGTAAGCAGGGGGAGGCAGGGAGGTAATGGCATTACAACAATCTGTCTGTACCAATGGCTTCCAATTCAGCCCCGCTCAACTTGTGCTATGGTCACCCCAGCCTGGGCTGTTTCCATCTAGTTTATTGCTATGGCTTATTGGAAAAAAAATGGATCCTACATGTGAATCCCTTAAGGCCAAATCCTGAAGTCCTTACTTGGGCAAAATTTCTGTTGAACTGACTAGGAATTTTGCCTGATTAAAGACTGGTTTGACCCATGTACCGATACATCAGGGAAGGGGGTTGGACCTGATGATCTGTTTAGGTCCCTTCTGACCCTAAGCACTATGATACTATGATCCATCATCAGAGAAAGGGGGGATTTTTAGCATTAAACAGGAAAGAGAGTTTGTTCTGTGTCCTGACAGAGTGCTGCACTAATTAAAAGTACTTCACCTAGAGCCTTTTCATCTCCCAGCATGGTAGATGAGCACAACAGACCCATGGGATAAGTGAGTGAATGTCCCAATTTTGCAGATGTAGGGGAACTGAAAGCCTCCAGTCAGCCCCAGAACAGAAGGGGAGTTAAAAGACTCCTGCTCAGCCCTATGGGTTTCACTTTTCTCTCACTAATTTCTTCTTGTGCCCCTGTATCAGTGACCCTGGCAAAAACTGAACCAAATCCTGTCCTGAGGCACCTGAGTCAATGGGAGCAGCACTGCTGTAACTGACAACAGCATCTGACGCAAAGCTGGGAATGAGCAGGGTGCATTAAAACTAGATTGGACCTGGATCCACAAATGTCAGGGGTGGGTGGCCAAAACCATTGAGGCGCACACTGCAGATTCTTGACTGCCTCCCCCTGTCCACATCACATGGGTTCTTCACTTTGCACAAACAGATGTTCTGTGCTCCATCCCACGCATTCTTGCCTTCCTAGCCTCTCTCTTCTTTCTTCTCCAGCTCCCTCAGGCAGGTCAGGATACTCAGCTGGTATAAACTGGCATATTTCCATCCAAGTCAATGGAATGAGTTTGCTTTCCACCAGCTGAAGATGTAGACAGTAATTCTTTAAGGATTCTCTCCTACACTGGATGAGGATCTAATCCCCATTATCCTGTCCTAATTGCTTTTTTGAATACTTTCAGGTAGGTATTCTGCTTTATCATCACTTCTTCCACTTTTGTCTTGTGCTTTCCACTCAGGCAGCTGTAGTGCAGGTTTCCGTATTCACTGATCTACAGAAACCCTCCTAGGACATATGTCCCCTCTTATGCAAACTAGGTAGGTGCACTGTTCCCCAAGGTTGCACCTAATTTTCTTGCAACTCATTTAATGCTAGGCAAGACAAAGCCCTCAACAGTACAGTAAGCAATTCTTCAGAAACCTTTGCGCAGGCACATTTCCAAGAATATCTAAGTTATGTGTCCACCTCTGACTGGGCGGGCTCTCAAGAGCATGTTTGACACATGTGGTTAGGGTGTTTTTAACTTAAAAAGTCTTCTAGATCAATGTGTGAAATCAAAAGTGTGATCAGAATCGGACTCAAGCTGAGCAAAGAGATCTGAGCAGGGTCTAAAGGATCTAAGGGGAAGAAGTAGCCTTCACAGTAGCATTGAAATGTTGTCTTGGCATCATTTGTTTGTGTAGATCTTGTTATGTCAGGAGATCTATAGCTGATGCAAGGCCCACCGAAAACACATGTGGACAGAATGAAGCATCAGCTTATCTGAAATTGACTGAGCCAGACCTACAGTATTATTTGGTGGGTGAATACTCCAAAGTGCTCCTCATCCCTGTTACTCACCCTCACTTGTTTGTATTTGGGGCAATTTTCCTTCACCATCTCCAGTCCACTAACACAGGAGTGTCAAGCTCACCTGGGACCTTTGGCCGAGTCCAGACTGCAGAGCACCTTCCAGGCCACATCCAACTTGAGGGGCATGAGTGCTGCTGCACTGACCACCACAACAGCAGTGTGGGGTTCAGAGGCAGTGGATGCTCAGGATCCAGCTGGATCAGGGGATGTGCAGGGTCCCATGGCAATGGGAGCATGGGCAGTGCAGGATTCAGCAGGGACAGGGCAGTGCATGGTCCTGTGGTGGTGGGTGCGCAGGTGATATGGGGTCCAGTGGAGGCGGTACGAGGTGCAGTGGCAGGAGCGCAGGGTCTACTGTGAATGCTGTGGACACAGGGTCTAACAGGGGTGAGGATGTACAGGGTCTAGTGGGGGCGGAGGTGGCAGGATTGTGGGGTCCAGCCATACTCAATGGTGCTAAAGCGACCAACTTTTGGTGCCCTCTGGTAGCATGCTGGCTCAGATAGAGGCTGCATAGGCTGAATTTAGCTCACTGAACCATGTGTGTCCCCACTGCACTAAGAACTTCATAGCTGAGGTTTTTGTTCTGGTTTTCCTATAACAATCTGCTGCTTTTGCTTTTGGGGAACATCATGGTACAAATGCTACATCCAGCCCCTTTCAAAAACTTTTTTTTCAGAGAAAACTGCATGCTACCTTGTTCTCAGTTTGTCAACAATACCCAGTTAAAGGTACAGCTTAAACAG
The DNA here is from genome assembly GCF_000455745.1 of Alligator sinensis. NCBI lineage: Eukaryota > Metazoa > Chordata > Crocodylia > Alligatoridae > Alligator > Alligator sinensis. Next base: position 923,915 of record NW_005842290.1, on the reverse strand, counting down.
TTGCTGTCATGTAGTTTAGGCTCCACACTATCTTTTACCAGTGTATATTTAAAAAAGGGGTTGTGCAGTCTAATCCAAATTCCAGTGAAGCCAAGAATAGTCTTTCCTCCAGCCTGAACGGGCTTTGGATCAGGTCCAGGTCTTGACGATTACAGCACCAGGAGTCTGAGAACCAGGAATCCTGGCTCTTATTTCTTTTCTGTGCCATTATTCTGTGTGACTGGGGTTGGTCACTTGCAGTTCCCCATCAATGAAGTGAAGATTATCATAAAAGCTAGAAACATGGGTGCTCTGACAGCAAGTGCTATAGAAACACCTGTAATACAAACTGTATCTATCCAAGTTAAGAGGCTTGACCACTTAGTCCTTGATATATTAGAGGTCCCTCCCCACCCCCCTGAAGGAAGCTTCTAGTGAGTGGGAAGTCCTGGTTAATAAGTATTAACAGCTCCACAGTGGAATAACCTCAGCTCATCTTGGGTACAGAATGAATTCTCTGACCTATCGCTTCGTTCAATAACATTGCTCCTTAGAAACAAAAAAAAATAAAATAATGGCCGTCTCCCAACAGTGTTTAATGAACCCACAAACAGATTGTTTATTGAATTATTCAGGACATGCAGTTTGAGACTCCACTAAGGATTTGGGTTGGGAGAACAGTAGAAGCATTGTCTCCAGATCTAAATTGGAATATATCATCTCCAAGGTCAGAAGTAACAGCTTTCGTCATAAACGACCTCATGTACGCTTTCATGCCATGGCTCAGGGCTGGGACATTCATGCTGAGATTACAAAAAAAAAAAGTGAGGTTTAGATTCTGCTTCAGAGCTGAATGGGCAGCATAGGTATATGCTGGGTTCTGCACTGTGCAGGTGCTCCTAAATAGGAATTAAGCTACTTTGTATTTAGGGCATATCTTTTTCCCCAGGAGATCCCAAAATGTATTCTGAGAGTGTCAGCACAGACCTTCTGGACGTCTTTACATGCACTGTGGAGGTGGGGTGGGGGAAAGTGCTTTAATTAAAGCTACTCTTGGGAACCACTCTAATTAAAGCGCCTGCAATGTCTCGTATATTCAGTATCCTGCATTTCAAAATGGTAGCAGGGGTGCTGTAACTAAAGCTTAGTTGATAAGCTGCAGTTAAAGTGCCCCTACTACCATTTTTAAGTGTGGGGATGCTGAGTACACAAGACATCCAGGCTGTTGGAACATGCTGCTTAGTAATTGCAGCAGGCATCCCAAATGTCTACAAGCATCCAAGGACAATGGATAGAGCTTAACGTGGACTGTGTGGGAGGAGAAACTTCAACAAAGGACCTACCCCAGCTCTTATGAAGCATGTCCTGGGATTTGAAATGTCCAGGAATCTCTATTCAGGGCCTAAGCTGAAGGGCTTTTCTCACTCTTAGTGCATGGATCTCAGTCAATCTGATGTAGCAGGTATAGGGCCAAATTGTCTGTGCCAGGATTTGAACCCGCTGTAGAGGAGGAACCCAACTATTTCATAGGTGTGACTCAAACTACCTAGCTACACTTGATAGAGATAGGTAATGCACCTTTTTATTTGAGTTTGCACCTGGAGAAGTTGGGGAATGGGATGCATTCGGCAGGAAGTAGTCAACAGTATGGTGTTGACTAGTCATCAGCCAGACCAGCAACAACTACATCTTGAGTCTATTGCTTGGATGATGAAAGTGTGGTGTTCTACTAGACACCAGCAAACTTGGATCTACCCTTTCTACTGATCAATTTGTTTTTCTTATCCTCCCTGAAGAGATCTCTCTGTCTCCGTCTAGGATCCTAGACAATCAGAGATGACTGTGTGCTTAGTACTAGATTGAAATAGCCTCTAGTTAATGGGGAGCAAACAATGATCTGCTGTATGAAATGGACAAACAGCTTCTTCCCAGAAAAGGCAGTATCTTCAATATCACACACCCTAAAGGAGAAAAGAAGGGAGGACTTGTAGGCACAAATTCAGTAAACACTCTCTGTATGTTACTTTTAACTGGTACGGAAACAAGACAGCACTGTTTTCTTTATCGATTCACTAAAAGCTTCCTTTATTTCCATTGATATCATTATGGAAGAGACAAGTCACATAGAGGCAACTGCTCTCATAATTACCCTAACAAAATCACCAAGTCTTCCAGAAGGCTTAAGTAGAGCATTCTCTGTTAGAAAGGAAAGAAGGGGCTTTTGCACATGTATGTCAGAGCAGAGCAAATGAGCATAAAGATTCAAAAATGATATTATTTGAAATTGATGGAAATATCACATGTAGTTTGGGCTATAGTGATTTACATGATTAGGACCAAAATCCTAACTGATGTGATGCTATATGTGATGATTGTGATTATTTAGATTAACTTTTTACTTTGGGGTGAATTTCATTCTAGTTTAAGGTTTCAGGTCTTCCTTTTACCATGAAATAAGTGCAGTGTAGGCTAACATCCCACCCTCTGTCCACTTGGAGTCCATGTCTAGGGAGTGAGAGGATCCAATGTCCATCTCCATTTCCAGTCAGTCCTTGGCCTGTCTCTGCTGACTGTGCTCACAGGGGTTCCAGAAGTTGTTGGTTGTGGTCATCTGGTTATTTCACTACTAAGAAATGAGCTGACAGCACTGATCTGACCTCCCAGAGGAGTTTGTGAGGAATGGAGGTCAACATCACCACCAAACAAGCTCTTCATCACAGATCCTACAGTTTGCCCACCTACCACACCATCAGTGTGCCTTGCTGAATAGGTTCCGGACAGGGCAAGGTCCATACACAGCCAGCCTCCACCGTGGGGGTCTTCGCAACAACCCAGACTGTAACCATGGCAAAACGCACAGCATGGCGCATATCATTGATCACTTCCTGCTAACTAAGTTCAGTGGTTACAGGAACTGAACCTGGCCACTGAGGTTGCTATCACATAGCTCAGCGATTATTACATACATGCGGATGTGACTGCTACCCTGAGATGGATATGAATCCGTGACTTAATGATAATTATTGTATTGTCCACTTAAACTTCACCTTTCATGCAACTTCCAACTGACTCTATACAGGTGGCTGAATACTGTAACTTCCGTTTTATATGTATAGACACTGAGGTGGAAAGGGTTCTCTCTCCTTATCAGTCCTCTGTCATTCCTCTATTTTAATTTTAAAATAAAGCAGATAAACATTTCTCATACTGTTCCCTCTTTTTCAGGGATTTGCCTGCTGTTGAGAATTGCACTGAGATGCAAAGTTCAAGGGGTGATGTAAAATGGAATGAATTCTCCTTTTAGCTGCTATGAACAGTGACCCCTCATATCAATGAAGTGTTGACTCTATAACGGTAGTAGGATTATGCATTTGTGTTATTTTTTCCCCAAGCCCTCTAAGTCATAAGTTAACTAACATTTCACTACTCTGTAACTTTTCAAAACAGCAAAGGGTAATTTTAGCAAAAAATGAATACAATCACATCTGTTTGGAGGAGCTATTCACTAGAACCAGCCAAAAGGAAGGTTATCTTTCT
>NW_005842290.1:909784-920368 GCF_000455745.1 Alligator sinensis | reverse complement strand
TCCCTAGTTTTGCAATTTTGAGTTTGCTTTTTGTTGCTTCCAGAAATGGTTTAAATAAATATTAGTTTCCTCCACTCTGTATAAACAGTATTTTTGAAAAAGCCCTGCTACAGTTTTAGCTCCTCTGCTTTCCACCCAGTGGGTGGGTCCAAGGAATTAGTCACCAAAGTGGACCACCTCCGGGCTGGTTGCTTGATGGTTCATCTCTAGGTTACCAGTGTGGAGTCTAAGTTGCAGAATTCAACTGGACAGTAGGCTTCTTTATCCCTTGTCAGTAAGAGCAGAGCGACCAAGAACAGAGAGGGTCAGTGGAGACTCACCCCACTGACTTCTAGATTTGATCCTTGAAGATCAGGGAGGTGCACTGGCAACAGTGCTACAAGACGGCTGATGTACTGTCTGTATGTTTGGTCTCTGCTTTGTGGAGAAAGGACATCAGTCCTTTTGAGGCTTGCTTGTCCAGCATAAGCACTACATTCAGTTAAAAGACAGGATTTCTCTTTAGAAATACATTCTCCCCTACAGCAAATAGGTATCAGTGTTAGCTGTGAAATCCACAGCTAACACTGTTTCTCTCCCTATGCCAAACTGTTAGTTCATGACACATGTTCTTTAACAGGAACAGCTTAGCACTTGTGATAAATGCTTGAAGGTTGCAGAAGTTACTGGCCAAGGTTTTGACTGCAGACGCAACAGGTCACTTTCAAAGCTGGACCCAGACCCATTACATGCAGTGTCTCCTCATTCACAAGTCTCCCGCATATAATCCAGTTTACCATGTGTGTTGGCTCCCCATCCAAGCCTGATCCAGGAAGGGTACAGGTCTTTTTACAGCTTGATCTAGTGTGCCTATACAGTTGTCTCTCCATGCCAATTTGAGATTTTGGTGGCACAGTAGGCAGTGGTGCATTCTTTGCACACAACTTTGTGTCTGGGGATTTGCCAGGATTTTACACACATTTTGCTCTCACTGTGCACTGGTGTAAGTTGCAACACCATGTGGAAGGCAAGAGAAAATCAAGGTACCTAACCCTTGATCATGGAGTTTTTGTTGAAAGCAAGAAGACTCAGTCTTCCCTTGGAGGCTGAGCAGTGCTTCCAGCCAGAGCTGACTCAGCAAGCAAGGAAGAGCTAAAGCAGAATCTGTCTCCCTCCACAGCAACGCAGAACATCAGGCTGTCCCCCTAGTGAAACTTTTATCATGAGCACAAGGCTGATATAAAGAAACAGCAAATCTTTCCTGGGTCTCAGTTCAACAACTGCAGCAGCAACAATGAAACACGTGGGAATCAGCCTGAGTTTATGGAAGCCATTTCCATTCTTTGGAAACTCGCTGGGTGTGTTTTTTGTAGAGCTGGACCCGTAGGAAGGAAATGATCCAGTGCATATAGCAATTTATGTTATTGTTTCTCAGGAGAAAAAAGAAAAATTAGTATATCCTGTTTACTTATTGCTAGTGCTATATTTGACTAATATCCCATGGGCTTTCCTCTTGCTAGATCAGGGTAGGGTTTTTTATGGTCTGATCCAAAAAATGTCTTCAATTCTGCTTAAACCAATGAGATAGAAGGAGACTCAGCACCCAAGTAGTGCTGGGCATGTCACAGGATTGGGCCATAAAACTCCAGGGCTCCTTACTGTAAATGAAACCATTTTTCTGGAGTTCAGGGGGGAAATGGGGTTTGCATCAGGGCATTTCTTTTAGAAGGAAAACCTTTTGGGAGTTATACTTGGTGGAACTCAGTATTGACAAAATGACTCCCTGAATTTGTCCTGCAAGATGGAATTCAATATTTCTTGTGTTCATCCTCACAGTCTTTACACATCAGCCGGAGCCCATTAGGTTCTTTGAAGTTTCTTGGTACTTCATGCATTTCTTTTTCTTGTCTATCATACGTATGTACAAACTTTTATATAAACTTACCCTATTTATATTTCTGTAAATTTTTAAAAAGCCCACACATAAAACTGCAGAGTATTGGCAAGCCACTGAGTCTAGCACCTTTGCAGTGTAGGTGTCAGAATTACATGCCAGCTGTAGATATGTAACTCTTGAGTAGTGGTTAGGGAACGAGCTGTTTAATTTATAACCAAAAATGGTTACGTAAGACATGCCTTTTTCAGAATGTCATGCTCATTCTGGAAATAGACCATTATCTAAGAAAATAGAAAAGTGCACCTGGAAACTTTTAGGCTAGACTCCTGGTTTAATCATGAACCCATTTAAAAATATGTCAAGTAAGGCAGCTGTAATAGATGACCTTTTCTGCCACATATTAAAATGATGACTCATACACAAAATGACAGAGGAGCATAATGAAATGTCTCCTCAGGTTGAAGACTCTGTGAGGTTGATATTCTTGGATCTCTGACTTGCCTTGTAGTTCAAGACCCCTGATGCTGTATCACTAGATTGTTAGTACTTGTGTATCTTTTTCCTATCTGTTGTTTCACAGATTTTCTACACGGTGAAAAGTGAATGCATCTTTCTTTACCTTTTACCCCTGAAAGTTTTAGCTGACTGTTCTTTGGAGAGTCTGTGCTCCATTTTCCAACAACCCCTTTTGAGAGGAAAATAGAGCACTTTGTGCTTGAAAGCTTGTCTAAAATCTCTCATAACCATGCAGTTGTCCCATAAAAGATCACCACCCAAAAATATCCTAGCCTTTTGCAGTTAATATTTAGTCCTTAGTAATTGAGCTCAGCAGCTACAAAGCACTTGACAAACAGAAGTTGCTTAGTACTCACCCCAGCACCAGGGGGGCAGGGATCAGGATTCCAGTTTTCTGTTTGGGGAAGTTGTGGCACAAAGAAGTTAAGTTTGCTTGCAATTACCAGGGGAATCGGTGTCAGGAAGAAGACTGGAATGTGGTACCTAGCTCAGCCCTGTGGCGCGACTGCTGCACCGCTCATATGGACTCAATCTGTGCTGCCTTCCTTGCATATACTCTTACAAGGGAGTAGTTACAGAAAAATGGGCCACGTTTTCAGCAAACTTCCTTAAATATGCTTATATAGTAAAGGTTTTCTGCCTGCAAAATAGATGGGCTTACAAAATTGGCAGGAATATTGTAAAACTCTGCACTCCTAGAAGGGTCTAAAACACATGTTGAGTCAGGAAATTCAAAATGAATACCTTTAATTTCAACTGTATTTTTCACTGTTCTCCTTGATTAGTGCAGCAGAAGCAGAAAGCAGGATCAGAAACTGCCTCAGCCAGAGACAGCCATGTAAATTAGATGTAGAAAGGACAAATTCTGCCCTCAGTCTTGCCTTTATACCTCTGTATGTCTGCAGGATCGTAAGCAAGGAGTAGTAACTCTCAGCTCCTGTTACTGCAAATAGCCACAGGTTGTGTAAATTGAAAGCCCTGAAAGGCATTATGGTGTCTGTATTAAATAAAACATTCTTAGGCAAGCTTGGTTTTATTCTTTTGTTCATCTGTTGGTGCCTTTAGAGTCTGAAACTTTGGAAAAGTCCTCTCCATGGAGATCAGCACGTTCTCATTTTTTTTGCTGCATTGTTTTTTTGAATTTGGAGAATGGGCAAAAAGAAGCTGCCATCCCCAAAATGCCATGTGTGCTCACAGTTGGGCCATCTGCCTCTCCTCCCCTCACACAACTACTTTGCACATCTGCTCAGGACAGAACTATGCAGTTAAGTCAGGCAGGCATATTTGTCATTATCACCTGTGCTATTGTGGCATGACATGGCACTGATGTAAGGGTAACTCCAAGTCCTTCTGTGGTAAGGCTTGCAGCACAAAGATGCTTAAGGAATAGTAGAGAGGAGAGAGGATTCTCTCTGAAGCATGACTCTCCTTCCTTCAAACCAGCATGAGTCTTCATGCTTTTATTATTCTCACCTGAAGGCCCTTTTCATTCACAGCATCACAAGAGTCACTGCTGCAACAGTCCAAATGCCTGCTGACTGGGAGTGAGCTCTAACCCCAGACTCTGATCTATGCAAGTCAACTCAAAGGACTACAGGTCAAGGACTGGACCCCCAGAGAAATTACTTTCTCCAGGTGCTTTGCCACTTCATGAGTCATATCAGAGCTGCCTTACCAGGACCAAGAAGTGAAAAACTGAATGAATGTTTATCAGTATTAAACTGTGGGGCCATATCAGAACAGGGTTAGAAGTTCTGAGGTCACTATCTGAGTTGGATAATTTTTTCAGATTCTCAGACATCATCTTTACTGGATCTAGATTTGAAATCACATGTCCTGAAGAAGCACTGAGTGGTATAAAACAAGTTGGTCAGGCTTCAAGTGCAGGTGAAATAGGTGTCCATCAACTCTAGCAACAAGTTAGGGGAGAGCAAAAAAACCCCTAAATTTCATAGATTGTAAGGCTGGAAGGGACCTTGGAAGATCATCTGGTCCAGCCCCCTGCACCAAGCAGGAAGCATATCCGGGTGTCAGGTGACCCCAGCAAGGTGACTGTCTAGTCTCCTCTTGAAGGTTTCCAGGGTAGGCGATTGCACCACCTCTGGAGGGAGCTTCTTCCACAGTCTGGACACCCTGACTGTGAAGAAGTTTTTCCTAATGTTGAGCCTGCATCAGTCTTCCAGGAGTTTGTGGCCATTCCTCCTAGTTTTTACCTCGGATGCCCTAGTGAACAGTTGCTCACCAAGCCTTTTGTAGTGGTAAGCTGCTATCGGGTCCCCCCCTCAGCCTTCTTTTCTTCAGGCTGAAGAATCCCAGATCCGTCAGCCTTTCCTCATATGGCTTGCCATATAAGACTCTGGTCATATGGGTGGCTCTTCTTTGGACTCTCTCAAGCTTGTCCCTGTCCTTGTTGAAGTGTGGTACCCAGAACTGGACACAGTATTCCAGCTGTGGTCTCACCAGTGCGAAGTAGAGCTGAAGAATCACCTCTTTGGTTTTGCTGGAGATGCATCGATTGATACGTGCCAGAATATTATTTGCCCTACTGGCTACAGCATCGCACTTCTGGTTCATATTCATACTGTGGTCTATTATTACCCCCAGGTCCCTTTCATTCACGGTGCCAGTCAATTTGCAAATGACATATTTACAATTTGCCATCGATAAATTATTTGCTGTTCAACTTAGTGGTGCTGACGCTGTCAGCCAGTGGCAGGTGATACTCTTTTTGAATGAGCCACTTCAAAGTTTGTTGTTTAGAAGTTCCTAAATTAGCTTGAATTCACGTACATGTGTAATTAACTAGTGGTATAATAGTGTAAATCATTATGGCTGGAACTGAAAGTGATAGAGACCTCCTTTCATCAAAGTCTCTTTAGGGAACTGAATATCATACAAGAAAAGCTGAAAAAGAAACCAGTGATGCAAAACAGTCAGTGACTTAAGATTTCTGAAATTAACTGGTTCACTTCCAGCTAGTGCATCAGAATCTGCTAGTTTTGAATGTTCACATCAACTGAGTGTCAACAGTCCTACTTTTGAAAATAATCTTGGCAATATAAGTTTACTTTTATCTCATAGTTCTGATGGGTCTTACAGAAGAGACCATCTGTAGTTGTGACTATGCCTTCAGGCAGTAATTTGATGCAAACGTGTCAAGTTATTCATGGACATTTGAGGAGGAAACTGACCATGACTCGATACAAGCACATTTGTAAAGCTTTTTCTTTGGATTACAGTGGAAGAAATTTTTAGCTTTCCATTTTTCACACCAGCCTTCAGACAAAAATGTGTAAAGCAAGATTGTTTTTTCTACTCCTGTTCAGTGGTTGAAAAAATTATACTAAGTACCCTAGCGAGAAATAAGAAATTGGCAGATCATCTGAGCACCTATCGTGGAGAAATTAGACTGAAGTAAGATTGTACAATTGATAAAGAAAACTAGCACTAAATTAATTATCTGATAGAACATTGGCAAGCTCTTTGAGAAGGTCCTTTTGATCTAATCAGACTCTGGAATAGAAAGCATTCCTCTACAGGGATCAGCAGACAAGCTCTATTCATCCTGCAATGGGAAGTGTTTTAAATTCATGGTGTTTCTTGGGAAATCTGACTCTGTGATGAAAGAACATCTCTGACGTATTACCACAACGGAAATTCATGACTGCTTGCTACCTGGGCAAAAATATTCAGAAATGAAAATGATTCAAGATCTTGGGCATGTGGTCAAGAATGGAATTATCTTTGCTATGAATGTTGCCAAGTATTATTCGGTTATCCTGAACTTCACCAAAGACCATTAGTAGGCAAGCGGAGATGACAATGATTTGTTAGATTTGTTTCTTCAGAAAAAGCGAGAGAAGACAGCATTAAAATTAAAGAACATTTTGTTGGATTTTGGAATATGACAGATTCCAGTGATGCTGGAATGACTGCAGAGCTCCTTGAACCGCTACAAGAAATTAATCTCACTCGGTGATTTGAACAATGGGTCAAATATAAAAGGCAAAAAAGGCAGAATTAAGAAAATAATTTGGAAATTTAGCCAGAAACTGTTTTTTGTCCCCTGTATTACATATTTTTTTTAATTTCATGCTCATTGTTTTTGTGCATTGAAGCTGTGATTTTTAAACATGATTCAGTGCATTTATACCGGTGGTGTCCAACCTTTTGGCCCCATGGGCCAGATGACTGGTGCTGGGTCAGTCCATGGGCTGGATCCAGTCTGGGCCCAATCCGGTACACTAAGATGGCCCAATGTGTAGCCCCAGCTCTATGCACCAGATCAGGCCCTGGCCTCCCACCCCAATTTGGGCCCCAGCCCTGTGCGCCACATGGTACCCTGCCCCAGATCACCCCCAAACCCTGGCTCCACCTGCAGATCCATGTCATCTGGTCTGCAGGACTTGGAAATGTGGTGAGGGAGTGGTAGTAGTGATAGGGAAGAGCCCCTTGGGTTGGATGACATGGGCCAGATTTGGTTGACACAGGTTGAGCACGACTGGTTGATACCCTTTTGCAGCCTTGCCAGAGTGCTGAGAAGCAATACAGCAACATATATATGGACAACTGTTTCCAAAACCCCTTACTGAAACAGGAGAGGAGAGCTGCATTGATGTGATCTGTATGCTTCTAGCAAGGTTACAGTTGGAGGCATTTATTTCAGCTGCTAGTGAGTCAAACCTAAAGGGACCAAAAGGAACCCAAAGTTAAAGTGTTGCTGAGCTGCTGTCTACCAAAGTCTGCTGTTGTAAAATCTTGTGTGAGACGTTAGTTTGATTGTACTTTATGCAGTCAGCATTGCAAGCAAATTGCTTCCAGAAGCTGAAGTGGGTATCAAACAGTATGCATCCTTTGTATAAGGTAAAAAGCTTTGAGGGATTTCTTTGTAAACTACTGTTCTGATAAAGGATCCAGTATCCTGATTGATGATGCTAAGGAACTGTCTGATCTGCTGCAAATCAAAGCTAGTTTCCCATAAGAAAAATAGCTTGGAATACAAACCAAAAAGAGAATATCTGATTACAAGAACAGAGATGAACTAGGCACTAACCCTGAAAAGAAGTCACTTTTTAAGTTATGGCTTAGATACTGCTTTATAGACAGGTAAACATTTTTACAGAGCAGCACAATAAATCGCTTGAGCTTTTCGTATAGTACACTGTCAAGATATTACAACAGCAGTGCATTGCTACTAGCAAAGCATTAGATGGTGGGCAGCTTGATAAAGACACATCTCTAGTACCAGAAGACGATGTGTTTTGTAATTGTGGTTGGAGCAGGATTGCAGGCAGGCAGCATCTGGGAGCACAGCAGAAGTGGAATTCAAGACTCAGGGTAGAGGCAAAGCTCAGTCTCAGTGCTTGCTGGAATGATTCTGAGAGGGCTGCAGACCCATGAAGGCAGAGTTTCCTTGGAAAGTGGCCTATCCTAGTTATCTCACGCTGAAAGTACACTTACGCAGATATACTGGTTCCTTGACGCTAGTTGCTCTCTGGCATCAAAGCCCCATATCTATACAATACACATAAGATCTTGGCGGGCAGCCAAAACCTGGAATATGCCCAAAAGCTGCACTGGAGCATATATGCAAAACTAAGCTTTTGTCCTTGTTACAAAGCATATCTATTGTACTCAGGATCTCTTAACCCAGGGGTTTTCAATAGGGGGTACTTTGGAAGACCCCAGGGGGTACACAGCAGCAGCGCAGAGAAGCCACCGGCACTTCCGGTTTTGCTGGTGGCATTTCCAGTTCCGCTGCTGAGGGACACCCCGCCCCTCCCCATCAGCTGGTTGCCGGGGGCACCCCCACCAAAAAAGTTTAAAACCCCCTGTCTTCACCGCTCCTGTACCCACTGCAGCTGCAGAGCAAGTGAAATCTACTAAATGTGCCACTTAAGACTTGTTAGGGGTAGGTGGGTATTTGATTTTGAAGTTCTTCGCTGTGTCCAGATTGCCTTGTCATCAGTAAATGAGAGTGCTGGACTTAGTTCTTTTTAGGTGATACTGGGGTATTAGGAGGTTAACAGGGAAGGCAACAAAGAGTATGCTTGCCTACCCTAGAAAACAGGCTAAAGCTGATGAAGCTACAAAGTAATAATGAACCTTGTGCTCTGCCTCTCTGCCCTGATTCTGCATGGAGTAAAAAGCTTCAAGTTCTCTGTCCTGATTCATAAAACTATCCATGGAAATGGCCCTATTTCATCCCTTCTTAGCCATGGTCTCCCACGAGAGATCCACACTACTGGACCAGCGAAATTGTGTTAAGAAGTAGGCAAAGGTTCATGATTGAGGGAAACATGGGGAGAGTTAGTTCTGGACCATAGGTCTTGCTCCAGAAGAAGGAAGAAAATGACCAGGGGGTCTTGCTGCATTCGGAATCTAACGGATAACTCATCTCTTACTGTGACTGACTTTACCTTACAGATGCACAGGCATGCACGCACACACAGATACGTACACGCGCACACAGACACACTCCAAAACCTATAAACTAATCACTCAGTTTTTTTCATACAAAGGGTGATGGTGACGGTAAGTAAACCGAAGGTGAATTAGATAAATATCTTGAGGCTCTGACCGTTTTGTTGGCAATATCTTTATCCTGTTTCAACAAGGAAGAAAACAAGCTTAGTGACAACAGAGATAAAGGCTTAATAAACGCTCCTCAGTTCCTTGTGTGGCCTGATTTCAATTTTGACTTTATTTAAGCAGTAGTTTTTAATCTGTATTGATGTGGCTTATTCAGCATTTCATGTCTCATTGTACTTGGCTATAGTATCCTAGGTGGTATGTGAGCTGTTGTTCCCTTAACCTCTGCAGTTACTGTACTAACAGTAAGTTATTGCTTCATAAATTATCATGCAAAGCCAGTTTCCGTTCTTTAAATGGAATCGGGCCATTATCGGGCTAAGTGGAGTCAAGATTCCTGGCATGAGCAGTCTGTGATTTTAAATGGGGATTTAAAATGTTTACCTGAAAGCATTCTCTATTCTTCCCAGCCTCTGTCACTAACAGGAATGGTTACATTGTCAAGTATAATTCACAGCTGTGTTCATCAATGACCTTTCCTCTATTAGGGAGGGACATGCCATATAATCTTAGAAGGTTCCTACATCATCTTCCCTATGATGAAAGGACATGTACTGTGCCTTTATGCAGGCATGTTTCTGTCATGATATATCCAGTTGGCTATGTTTCTGCCAAATGTGTCCAGGTTTGGATTTTTACCATTAAAAATCCAAAAGATTTCAAGATAGACTGTGTATTCGGGGCTTGGAAAAATTTAGCATTTAGCAATGGAAGGATTATGCCCTTCTAGTAAGGTTTTAATAGCTTGGAAAGGGAAAGTGGAAAAGGGTCCTTAATTGTGGGAGTTCCAGAAGCCCAGCCCAGCCCCCTCTCACTGCCATGCCCAGCTGACAAAGAGCATTCGTGCTCTGGATTCCCAGAGGGGCTTGTCCTTCTACCTGCTTCTGTTTGGCAGGTATGTTGCATGTTTGTTAAAAGGAAGAAGGTGTTTTCTCCCTTCTAGGTCCTGTGGTCTGCGGGTACATCTACATATGGACGTGTCTGCATGCACGGGAACCACAGCTAGCTTTAGACTACCTTGCACTGGTCCTGCTAGCCATTTCTGTAGTGGGTGAAGCACCTGAGTTTTCCATGCTTTTCAAGTGAGTTTTACAGCCACCCTGAGATTTGCTGCCAGTTGCAGCAGCACTCAAGCTAGCTAGTTTAAAGCTAGCTCAGAGGCATCTGCAGAAGCTATGTAGCTCTGTTGTAGACATACCCCTGGCTCGGTTCCCCACCAGCTGGAAATTGTAGCCGTGGAGCAAAGGGCAGGGATTGCGTGTGCAGCCACCAGCTGCCCGGCTCCAGCTCAGCTCCTCGCTGCTCAGCACGGGCACAGGCAGAGCCAAATCCTTCTGGCTCCATGGGCCAAATCCAGCCTGTGGGCATATGTTGCCCACTGCTACAGTAAGCATTCACTTCACACCTTCCCTAGTCCTCTCTGTACTGCTTGGCCACTGAGCACAGATTCTCTTTTCTCTGCCATTTCCCCTGAGACACACATTCAGGTAGATTTCTGTACACTGAATTAAGTTATGTGATTGCTCCTTTTTTTGTTACCTGTTTCTCACAGAAACCACAGCCCTCTATATATAAAAGAAAAAAAGTCCCCGATTCATTGC
>NW_005842290.1:884458-909660 GCF_000455745.1 Alligator sinensis | reverse complement strand
CTGTTCAGAGGGAAGAGGAAGGTTATCGCAATAAGTCCAGGTTATGTGCCCCCAACCTTTCTTCTCCCATTGCTTTGTGAATGGAGCTGTGCAGCCAGAGATTTATTTGTGCCATGTGTTACTCATTAATTCTAACTTTGCCATAATTCATGATGACAGGCCATGGTTATTTCCTACTGTAGACAGTATGTAGCATTTATCTCAGCAAGATATGTGGGGGAAAAATAAACCTGCAGCTCAACTCTGATACATGGCCCGCTTTCAAATTTAAGTGTGAGAGCATCAGATTCTACCCTCTAAATTCACGAAGGCACCTCCCACTGAAGTCAACAGGCCAAATTTCACTCCAGTTCTGGTGTTTATGCTATTCCACTGACTTTGATAGGGGTGCATATGAGGACAGAATATGACCCATGTAGAGTTACAGACCTGTGTGTGAGAACTAAGCTTGGCCTAAAGGTGTTCATACATCTACACATCCTTGAACTGGAAGCAGTACATCAATTCTGCAATGACTTCACATAATCTTGGCTCATTGTTTTCTCTAACTTTATGGAGCCTGGGAAAATTGGTATTATGTATAGATCTGTGATCCAGATAGCAGAGTGGGTCACATCAGAAGCAGAACTGAGCTAAAGATCTCATGTTGAGAACCAGAACTGAATCTTCCCCAAATCCAGGGATGGCTTGATTTTATGCTCCATTTTGGAACTCTGGGCATAGGACAGAATTACCCAGTCTACATGGGCTCTGCCAAGCTGGGGTTGGTACTTTCTCACATTACATGCATCTTTTACCTTTTCACTTTGGACTAAAGAATCATTGAAGCTAACTAAAAACATTGTTTGGGATAGTGCTAATTTGAGCTCATTTTAATGATTCTTCATTCAGCAACTTTCCCTTTCCAAATTACACCGATACATGTCCCTGTTCTGAGTGCTTAAAAAGCAACTACTGACCATGTCCTACAGTTACTTGCCTGAGTCGCATTCAGATCATTGCTTTCTCAGCAAGACAACTTTGAGAAAGCATGTGCAATTAAACATGATGAACTGAATTAGTTTCCTAGTATCTGGAGAGCTGTGAGAAGTTTGCTTTGCTAATTTCAGTCGAAAGTTTCTGTTTCCTATCTTTCAGCATTAATTGTTTCAGTGCGGTTTCTTGTTTTGTTTTGGTTTTTGCTGGGGTTCATTGTGTGTATAGGTTTGTCTATTCCCTGCCTTTATTTTATGCTAATCTTCAGGCAGATATCTTAGTCTGAGTTCAAGAATATGTAACCGCCCATAAGGCACACAACTCTGCCATCCCATGTCAGCAAAACCTTTATGCTAATACAGTAACACTTCTACACACAGCACCAGGCAAGATTCTTCCTAGATAAAGATATATACCAAATTACTAGGGCTTCTGAGATCCTCCTACAGTTTGTCTGTATTTCTCATGTGTGCAACTGGAATGGTTTTCATGTTAATGAACTGTTATCTTTCCTTACTGTTGGATTCTCAGATTACAGAAGAAGGAGCTGGTTACTGACAGCTTCAGTTTAGGAACTAATGGCCTTGTAGCAGCTTGTTAGCGCAAAACAACTCTTAATCCAGATCTGGATAATGGAAGATGCCCTCTGCATGAGCAGTGAAGAGTCCGTTTAATGTCTCCTATGCCTCCCCTTGTTTTTTGGCCAACCCGGAAGGTTGCGCCGGGGACAGGGGAGGAGGTAGAGGGGGATAGGAATTTGGGGGTGGGCTGAGAGAAGAAGTATAGTGCAACAGCATGGTAGCTGGCATAAATTAGAACAACCCTAAAGGTGCTCGAATGTATCCTAGGGTGGACCTTGTATGAGGACAGAGCATAAAGGCACTTTGTCCTCTCGCTTCATTCCACCATGAGCTGCACTAAAAATTCCATGGCTACAAATGAAGATTATATCTAATATGTTGACTAATGGCATTGCTGGGAAGGATATACAGGAAAAGCATATGAATTATATGAAGGCTTGAAAAAACGGATTCAAACAATAACATAAAAGAAAATTATAGGAAAGAGATATGCTTGTTCTGTAATACTACACTTTTTTTTTAAAAAAGGCATAGGAAATAAATTTGAAACATAAGTGATGTTGCTGTTACCTATGGCCTCTTACCAAGCCAACAGCATATAGCCTGGATTCCAATTAATGGAAAAACTGATCATAAATGGCCATGAAATTAGTGATTTTTTCCAGAACATTATGAGATCACACCACAGCTGCCTGTATGTTTGCTGCATACATATTTTTAAAAATATATTATTGGAATTATACAGACAGTCTGTTTAGAATTCCAGTCATCTCTGTGGTCATTCAGTCCTGCAATTAACAACCAATCTTTTAGAGAAAACAAACTAACAAACAGACAGCTGCTCATAATGAATCATTTGGTGGGGAGGGCAGAATAAGCAATGCATTCATAACTCTATAATTCACGTGCTTCTCCTGGTCCAGACAAATGAGGCGATAGTTTTTATAGGCCCAAATGGTTCCTGGCTGTAGTAGGTCTGGCATTGACTAGAATTTGTGTGTGAGATTTCTGACATGCATTTCAGGAAAAGGCAGAATGTGAATTTTTGCAATTTCTAGAGTAAAAATAATTGGAGAAAGAGAAGAAAGGCGTCCTAATACATGGATAGTCTGCCTCCATATGAAATGTCTGTGACAATCATTCAGAGGTCCACAAATGTCATGAAAGGGTGGACAAAATGGGTGCAGATTGCAGGTAGTAGTGTCAAACTCTGAAAGGGTTGTTCTTGCCTGGGTCTTTTATCAAAAAAAGCAATTGAAAGACCTTAGGCTATAATAACAGCCTGTCCATTTCAAAAATGCTCTGTGTTGTATGTGTAACCCCTGCAGCCCCAGGATGCCTTGATGGAATTGCAAGGACACAAAGGACCATGTTTGTTCTAGAGTTCATAGTATCTGTTTGGGCAGATGGAGGTTTCACTGGTTAACTTGATGCCCTGACACTGCCTCTGTCGTACAGTTGTTACTATGTAATGTAAAATGCTGCACTTTTGGATCAAAATGTTCAACAGTGATCAATAACTAACTTTCATCAGCCAATGAATCATTAACTGATAGTAAATAAGAGTGTTCCTACTCTTCAGAACCTTTGGTTAGGGAGTTTTGACAAGATAGCAAATATGTTAAACATTCTCATTCACTGTATTAAATCAAACTTCATAATTAAAATATTTTCTTACATATTTTATGTACAGCTTGGTAGACCTGTATGCAGGCAGTTTAAAGATGGTTTACCTGGATTTTGGACAGCACGTGTAACTTCTGGCATTGACCTTTGGTGACATTGACATTTAAAGAACCTCGTCTAGTACAATATTGAGATCCAAAACTTAGGCTGCCTATACATGTGCTCGTTTACGTTCTAACTAGAATGTGTCGGAGCAGACTCGATTAATCAAGTCTGCTCTGTGTTCTAAATAGAATGCTCCAGCATCACCTCGCCGTCATGTGTATTAAGCCCTGCTTCCATCCAGGAAGAGCACACACCAACTGCTGCAGCTTCCTTAGCCTGACGAAGGGTTTTTGAACCCGAAAGCTTGCTTAATAACTATTCTCCAGTCATTTGGGTTGGTCTAATAAAACACATCAAATTCACCCAAGGAACCTTGTCTGCCTTAAGCCCCGCACGCATTTTTAAATGGTCGTCGGGGCATTTTATCTAAACCCCATCAAATGAAGTGTCTTGTGGCCAT
Source organism: Alligator sinensis (assembly GCF_000455745.1). NCBI lineage: Eukaryota > Metazoa > Chordata > Crocodylia > Alligatoridae > Alligator > Alligator sinensis. The sequence continues at coordinate 905,913 of NW_005842290.1, read as the reverse complement.
TTTAAAACACATTGGGGCTTAATACACGTGACAGTGAGCTATTTTAATTAGAGCAGCTATTCGGGAACCACTCTAATTACAATGCCCTCTCCCCACCCCCAAGCACGTGTATAGGCAGCCCTGGGTTCTGTAAAAGGTTTTACAGAATGTTTTCAATAGGGAAACTCTTTTGTATTATTTCATTGAAACTAAATTGTTGTTACTGTTTAAATATTCCCCTGCAATGTTTATAATCCAAAACTCAAAGCCTAGGGCTACTGCAACAACATCAGATAACAAAGATGAATGTGACCCGTTTGTTTTCATGATCTTAGATGGGTGGAGTCAGTGATAGTAAGTGTAAAGGCTGAAAAACAAATGCAGTTTATAAAACACTTTCCATTTTAGTGTGCTGATCTATAACCCTGGCAAGAGAACTTGGTGGGGAGGGGTGGCTCCCAAAATATCTGTTTTGTTCGTTTTGTTTTACCTTTCACTGTCCCTTTAAATTTAATCAAACTGTCTGTCTAGGGCAGGTTTGTCCAACATACCGCCCGCGGGCCGCCATGTGACCCTCCAAGCTGTTTTCTGAGGCCCGAGGTTCTGCGACGGGAAACAAAAGTATAAACACTGTAGTTCCATTTCAGGGGGGTGATGTGATACCGCTTCCTGTGAGGTCTTTGAATATGGCTCGCCGGCCCACTGGGTGATAAAAAAGTTCGTGATCCGGCCCCACATTCAAAAAGGTTGGAAGCCCCTGGTCTAGAAGAACAACTGAGGATGCCTCAGGATATCTACAGTCACTCCATTCCTATTAGAAATACCTTGCCTTTTTGTTATCCTAAAAGCCATGTGGTGAATAATGGCTACATATGGCTAATAATGGAAAAAAAGAAATGTTATTAAACAGTATTATATCTTTAAATCATTTTAATGGACCACCATTCATATGTTAGTTACTTACTGGAGAGAAAAAAATCCCAACGTTTTTCTTGCTCTTGTGCTAAATCAAATCTACACTATTCTGTGGCTTCCTTCCACTGTTCATCTTGTGTTAATCTAGCAGTATCTTTCTTTGATGTGATTTGATCAACTAGATAATTTTATTAGTAATACTGAATGTAACATTTTGGGTTAAGGTCACTTGCAGTGTACAGAAGATCTCACCAACTTGTTTATTTGCACATAGTTCTTTCCTGAGGACATTTGGATATCTTGTTCCCTTTTACTTTCACCTACTGTCCTGGGATTTTTTTGCTTTGTTTAGCCAGCACGATTCTCTGAGCTATGTTTCACCACCACCTGCACTGAGGATTTTTTGCTTTCTTCATGTGTTACTTTTCATGTGCTTGTTTCACTCAAGGTACCTGCCTTAGACTTTGGTGCCTGGGTTCTGTTCAAGACAACTGGTCACTGTTTTGGAGCCCAGTGGAAGCACAGGGAGTGTTTATAAATTAGACAGAAGGAAGGATAGATTTGCACTAACTAAATCAGATTTTGTAAGCAGTGGCTTCACTTCATCAGATGTGAAGGGACTGCAGGGGAGACAGCGATTAGAATACAAAAGGCAGGGAATAGGGAGTCAGCCGCCTTTATAAATCAGTCAGCTTTTGTGAACTTCTGAGGATCCTAACGCTTGTTGTCTTTTTTTTTCTGTAGGTATTTGTATAAAATGTGGAAAGGGTGTGTACGGAGCAAGCCAGGCATGCCAAGCAATGGGTAACCTCTATCATACCAACTGCTTCACGTGCTGCTCTTGTGGTAAGTCAAATGTATATTATTCTTTAGCTTCCTCCACTGTTTATCTTTTGTTAATATCGAGCCATCAACCTGGGTGGTTTTTTTGCATTCCTTACTGTGGCAGAATTCCCATTCTTGCCAAAGGCTGCTGATTAAGGAAACTGCTGAACTATAAGCATCCAATTGTGCTTTCTTGGACTGGAGGACTTGGAACTAGAATTCCATTGACTGTATGAGTTATAGTTTCAAAGGGGCTTCAACCAGGCCTCCTTAATACTTCCCATGTTTAAATTGCTAGTGTATTTGGAGCTGCATATGTGCTACCAGATCTGCATATAAATGTTAGAATGTATACATGCACAAATTAAATTTAAAAATGGATTTTTCATGTGCCCATTTTGTCATGTACATGTACAAATGATAATGTCCCAAAATTGCATATCACATTTGAATGTGCAGGATCAAATGAATACTGTGTGTATAAAATCTAGCTCTAAAATTACTACAGTATTTGCTTTTTAAAGTTTCTGGGGAAACAGTGCAGTTAGCTCTTTGCCTTGCAAGAAAAACTCTGGACATCTCACAGTATATTTTATAATTCCTTTTTGAATCTACGTGCATATAAAAGGGATAGATTTTTCTTTGTGATTTTTAGTTAAAGACCTAGCATTGCTAGGGAGAAAATGGTGTATTTTCAATTTCCTCTCACTCGTATTGATGTATTTCAACAAGGAGCATGTTATAATTTTATCTGAGAAATTCATAAGTTTTAGAGCACTAAGGCCAAAACTTTCAGAAGTGGGTGCCTAAAGTTAAACAAGGAGATCCTTATTTAGCACTAGCTTTGAGAAGTGCTAAGCATTTGCAAAGTGTTGATGATTCCAAGAGGAGCTGTCCATGCTCGGCACCTCTGCAAGTCGAGTCATTTTTATCGAGGTACCTAAATATGGATTTAGGTTCCTATTGTATGATGGTATTGGCCTAAATGCAGAAGATCTTCTTGTGATGCATATACACAGACAAAAGACTTCGCCTCAGCAGAATATGCTGAGTGTAAATTGTTTATAAAAAGGATTAATTAAGGATTAGAAAAAGAGTAAAAGATTATTGGCACAAAGCCAAATAACTTTCTAATGAAAGGACCATTGTAAAGTTCACTTATGAAAGAACTTGCAGCTTTCCCTCTCATGTTTTGTATAGATAGATAAATATTTGTTAAAAAAACTGAATATAGACTGTAATTAACCTCATACATCCCTTTGGACCATTATACATTTATAGAATAAATTTGTTATAAAACTTCAAGTTCATCGGCTTTCCTGAAACAGTCCCAGCATAACACTGGATGAGAAGCTATCTTGTTGGCTCCCAAAACATTTGAAGTACTTGGGCATCCTGCTAAATGGAGGATTACAAAATATGATATCAGATAATATCTGTGCATCCTTGCCAAAATTAACTTACCCTAATTACATGGGACAAATTACAGCTCTCTGGAAGAAGGAATCGGTGAAAAGGCAGTCTAGACATTCACTCACTTCCACAAAGATTTGTATGCAAGTCATACTATTCTCAAACAAACAGAAGAAAAGATTTTTGGAGGTAAAGGAAACCATTTTATTATCAAAATATAATTCAAAGTTAGTTGCTCAAGTATTGCAGTAACGGTTCAAATTGGCCTCCCAGTGTTTGTACAACTGGTGACCGTGGAACAGGATGCATCTTAGGACGTGTTCCCGCAGAACTTAAACTGTGGCAAGCTCCCCAGGAGTGCTAGTGGAGCTCCATGATTCACACGATTGATATGAGACACTGCACCACACAATGCACCACGTAGGAAACAATGCACAGTGTTGTCTCTTGAGCTTATCGTTACATTCATTCTAATGCAGTGGAGCCAAACCCTGGAAAGAACATTCTGTCTGCAAGCTCGATTTCTGCTGGATTCACCTTAAAACAAAATTTACGAGTGACCCAGTACTTGTTTATTTTTTGGCAGTGTGTGCTGGAATGGTAGCTGTACTATTGATATTGCAGCACAGGTCCCAGCACAGGTGAAACGCATTTAATCCAAACATACGTTCAGCTACTTACAGTGATCCCAAATCCCGAACCCCATAACCCTGGGCTTTGCAAGGGACCTGAAAAGGTTTTTACACAAACAAAACCATTTCTCAGCTTCACACTTGATTTGGGACAATAGGATTCCTGGAATGGCTTCAAAGAAATCTTCAAACAAGGCAGACCAGTACTGTAGGCAAGATTAGTGGATCGTAAGAACAAGGAACAGTGCCTCTACCTCCAGTATGAGTAACTGAAAAGCGTAACATGAATCAGTGCCTGGAAGCTGAAGCTAATTGAATTCAAATTGGAATTTAGGCACAGACTTTAATAAAAAAAAAAGGGGTTATTATTAACCACTGGAACAAACTAAGAAAGGAAAAGGTGGATTTTCCATCTCTTGGTGTCTTCCAGAAAACCACTGAGTCTTCATTTGAAGATGCACAGTATGCAAACATAAGTTCTGGGTTCAGTTAAAGGGTAACTGAGTGAAATTGAATGGCCTATGATATAGAGGAGGTCAGACTAGATTAATTCTTCATGAGATCATAGGAAAGTAGAGCTTGGAAGAGACCATGAATTAATTTAGTCCAGCCCCCTGCTCAAGGCAAGATCATCCCAGAACAGCACACTGGTGTGCCATCAGCCATGTCCAGGTGTGCCACAGAATCTTGGGGGGGCGTGGCTACAGCCACCGTTGCCATTGCGCCCCAGCTGGCTCCACACCGATACCCTCTCCTCCTTCCCCCCACTTGGCATTTGGCTGCTCACCACCCCTCTTTCTTCTCCCCCTGACCCTGTGTCCAGCCAGTGTGCTGTGGGACAGAAAAGGTTGGGAAACGCTGTTCCAGGAGGCAGGTCAGATTTGCCACTTTATACATCTCCTGAATTTCGTTAGTTTATATCTATATACAAGTTTTTATATATAGGAACTCGCTTCATCAGATGCTATGAAAGGATATGCACAGAGCAGTATATAGAACGGAAAGTGATCCCAGTAAAGTGTCTGTCGGACTTGCTATTGAAAATTTCCAGGGATGGAGATTCCACAAATTCACTAGGCAGCCTGTTCCAATGCTCGACCACCCTCATAGTCAGAAAGTTCTTCCTAATCTCCAATCTAAGTTTCCTCTGTTGCAGTTTGAAGCCATTTCTCCTAGTCCTGTCCCCTATAACCACAGAGAAAAGGCTATCTCCATCCTCTTTGTAACTGCCCTTCAGATGTTTGAAGACTCCCTCAATCTTCTCATCTTCAGACTAAATAATCCTAGTTCATTTAGCCTTTCCTCTTAAGTCATGTTTCCCAAGCGTCTCATAATTTTGTTGCTCTCTGCTGGACTCTTTCCAATCTGGTCTCTTCTTGCCTTAAACTCCACGAATCTTTGGGATACTGCTGGGCATGATTACAGTTACAGCATTAGTAACTCAGTGTGATAATGATCTAAAACAGTTCCCACACAACAGTTGCACATAACCTTATAACAAACCTGGGGTATCATAAGTTTAAGTGTCAGTCTTCATTGTCCTTCTTGGCAGTTTTTAAAGCATGATCCAAACTTCTCTCCAGGAGTTTACAGTCTTATTAACAACAAAATAGGTATATAGAATATACAGCAGATACTTAAAGGCGAGAAAACTATTAGATACAGAGACACTGCAGAACTCATTTAGTTTAGATAAGGGCCCAATACTTAGCTATCTACAGTTCGAAAGCTGTATTTCAAACCCTCAGGAAATAGTCTGGAAGAAATTTGTAGAGATTGCTCAGCATCAGCCTTTGTTCAATGGAGCATCCAGTGGCCTCATTCCAGAGGTGGACAGCAAATGTTTTAACCTTGACAAGAAAGACCAATGTAATTTCATGAATAAATGGGGGGAAAATGCAGATAAGATCTAATGCTTCCTTATTTGGCATAGGGCAGTCTCTATTTCCCCGAGTATGACTTTTGTTTTACTGACAACAGACGCACTGTTGCCTCAGGAAAAATCTGTAAAAATGCATCTAAAGATTGTTGGAGAGCCTGCTTCCTGAAAGACACCTTTATTTGTAAATGGTAGGAAATCTCCAGAGTATAAGAATACTAATGAAGGATTTCACATGGACTAGGATCTAGGGCAGGGGAGGGCAATTATTTGAGCCCACAGGCCACATAGGCAGTTCTGGGGAGCTGTTGCAAGCCAGTCAGCACCCTCTCACTCCCCCGCAACAGCCTGGAGCCCACATACCCTGTAGCTCTTCACTGTTACCAGTACCCAGCAGCAAAGCTCACAGCCCTCTGAAGGGCCTCGGCTCCATGGTGATCAGTGGGGACCCCCATGCACAACCCCAACCCACCTTCACCTGCTCTGGACTTGCCCCAGCCAACACGGACCAGCTCCAGACCAGCTGGGACCCACATGCACAGCCCTGACCGCAGCCTGCCCTGTGCCTGCTCCGAACCAGCCCACCTGTGATGAGCAGCAGTGGCAGCTGGGCAGAAGCTGCTGCTAGGCACAGGAGAAAAGCAGCTCCCTCCTGCTTGCCGCTGCTGGGCCCTTTTTGCTGCAGCTGCCTGGAGCCCACGCCCAGGCTGCCTTGTAGCTCCTCTCCACTACCACTGCTGCCCTGCTGGGCAGTCTGGAGGCGGCACTGGTGGTGGTGGTGATGACAGTAGAGAGGAGCTTCAGGGCAGCCCAGGCACAGGCTCCAGGCAACCACAGCAAGGAGGGTCCTGGTGGTGGTGATGGCAGGGCTGCCACTTTTCCCCCACACCCAGCAGCAGCTTCTGCTTGGCTGTCACTGCCACTCATCTTGGGCAAGCTGGTCCAGGGCAGGCCAGGGTCTGGGCTGTGCACATGGGTCCCAGCTAGTTCAGAGCTGGGCTGCTCCGCTCTGGGTGGGTCCAGAATGGTGTGGGGCAGACTGAGCCAGGGCCAGGGCTGTGCATGCAGGTCCCCACCAGTCCCCATGAGGCCGAGGCTGGAGTCCAGCTGCAAACCTGCCCCAGCCCTGCTGTGCGCCTGTGGGTAGTGGGACATGCCACAGGTCAGACGGCACCTGGGCCAGGTGGGACCAACAGACCTACTCAAGGCTTGACAAAGTCCCTCCATCGGCCAGATTCAGTCCACAAGCTGGATTTTGCCCATCCCTGATCTAAGGCCAAATTTTCAAAAGAGTTAATTGCTTAGCATGCTGACTTTTTCTAAAAATATGGCCTCATAAGACCAGGGTGTGCAAGAAATGTCTTTAGAGGCAGAGATCAGTTAACAAAAATGAAATAACATTTTACTCGAAGTAAATATTAAATATAAATACATTACATTCTACGATATAATGGATATAACACCTACAATATCTTTAAATATATTAATATAATTATATAAAATTCACAATTTTTGCTGCTTTACTTGGAATCAGTGGCCTTAGTGAATATTAAATGCTTGTTCCTGAAATCAGTGGCAGTTGAGCACATTGATAATCTCTCAGGGGCCAGGCCCTTGCTCCTTTGGGCAGCTTATATTTCCTGTGTATGCTTCTCTCTGTTAATGAAGCAAACCCTTCTCTCCTGTAACAGAACACGTTGAGTTATGGTCAGCTTTATATAGATCAAATAACTCAACTTCTTGCAATGTGGAAGCCAAAGCTCCGGTTTCCATGGTGTGTGAGGGTACAACATAGTTCTTCATATGCAGTCTCTCAGAGAAAACAACTGAAGCTTGGAAAGATATATTTTAAAAAATGCTGGGTTAAAGTCTTCTCTCAGGTATGACACTTGGTAAAACCTTTTTCAGGGCTTGATTCGGCCAACCATTGAGAATATGGCCTCGTCTGGCTCAGGGGTTTGAGTGCTGAGCTCCTGGTGGGAAGGCTGTGAGTTCAACTTTGGGTGTGGACCCAGAGTCTCAGCCAGAAAGTGGGTCCCCGGTAGGCATAAGGAAACTTATTTTGACAGAACAAGGAGCAACTGTCTCAAGTTGCAGGAAAGGAAGGTTAGGTTAGGTATTAGGAATAATTTTTTTCACTAGGAGGGTAGTAACCACTGGAACAGGTACCCAGAGAGGTGGTGAAACCTCCATCCTTAGAGGTTTTCAAGACCCGGCTAATCAAAGCTTTTGGCTGGGATGATCTAGTTGGGGATGGTTCTGCTTTGAGGAGCGGGGTGGACTAGATGACCTCCAGAGGTCCCTTCCAACCCTAATTTTCTATGATTCTGTGATTCTGTTATGCTTAGAGTTACTCTTATGCTTAGGTGCTTTTCTGAGTGAGGGTCTTAAACAGCAGAGAGAACAGTTGTGTCAAGGCCATACACTGTCCTTCCCGCTAACTGTAAAACATAACTATTGCTGGAAATTTTATAAGCTTTACTTAAAAAAAAAAAAAAAAAAAACAAACAAACCAAGAAGAGACGTATTTCTCCCATGTGCTAGCGTTTCAGCATGAGGCAGCCTCTTGGAAAGTATAATTACCACTATGGAATTGCAGTGGTGTACTCTAAGCACATGTGATTGGATGCAGATATTTACTCTATCTATATTTGGTAGTGCTACACATTACAGAAAATAATGGTACCTTCTGTTACTGTTAAGGGTCATCAATCAATCCTATCCAAGTTTCAGCAAACAAGTCACTGTACAACCCTGGCATCCTGTTTTCAGGCTGAAATGTTAAGTTGTGTTAATGATGTTTTAATCTAGGCATAATTAAAACAATTTTATTGTCAGCCATAGGAAAAATGTTTATAATGAGGGATATCAACATTACGCTTACGTTAATTCCAGGATGATTGTAGATTTAGAGAAACTGAGCTATGAGGAACTAACACAGCTTTAACCCCTTACGTCTGTTCTAAATACTTAGCTGCATTTCACCGTGAACACCAGTGACACATTCTTCTTGTTTATTTAAAGGCAAATGTTTGAACATTCCATTTGCCTTTAATCTCCACTTCAGCCAGTGGTTTTAAGGAACAGGAAATCATAGTGAGATCAATCAGGGAGCCTACAGCAAACTGTATAATCCGAAAGGTATGCAGTGCATTCCTTACCTAGCTATTATTGATCATGCTGCAGCATTCACTTGGGCTTTTGTATAGCAATTTAATATAAGTGACAGCTTGCAAGATATCACAATCTCAGCTGATGACCTCATGATGGTACTGATGTTGCTTTAGCAAGAGCTGTTTCCAGATTTCAGCAAGCTCACTGCTGGAATTGCATATAAGCACACAGGGGTACCTTGTGGGAGGGCAGAAGCACACTATCTTGGCAGCAGTTCAAGAGAATTGTTGTGGGCCCACCCACAGCAGTGGTCACTGTTACCCCTCAGGGCACCACATGCATTCCTGAACCAGCCTGTATACTTGAGTAGTAAAAAGAGAGAGTGGGGTCATGACTTTAGACTAGAGATTGTTTAGGGAGGATACCTTTGTTTTGGTACCCGGCCTAGCGCAAGAAAGCCCCAATCCAGACTGAAACCTTTGGGTGCTGCTGTGGTATAAACATCTATTAATAACAATCATGGCTGTACCTATGCAAGAGACCCTTTTGCAGACTGGCATCACTGAAAAAGCACCTTTGAACGTTAGGTGACTGGGATTGAATCGTTTATTTTTGGTAGTAGCAGTACAACCATAACATCTTCAAGGACCTGTCCCTTCATAGGATATATGTCAGAGTGTGTTTGCATGTTGGCAGCATGCTTAATTTTCAGTTGCTCTCTCCTCACGGCTTGGATCATACTGCCAACAGACTATGCGTCTTTTCCAACAATACAGTGTCAAACCAGAGCTGACCAGAACTCCAAGCTATTCGGTCGGATATCCTGAGGCATTGGTTAATATCTGATGCTGAGGGGAACATGCGCTGGCTGATGATTCAGTTTTTTGTATGTGGGAACATTCCTTACTTGACCTCCATGGTTTGAAGCATGAGCTCTGGATGCCCGTAATTGTATAGCCACACATTTGGTTCATCTAATATTCCCATGTTCAGATTTCACCCGTGGCCACCTAGGTGCATATATATTCCAATATATTTGGACTGCCAATATATTTTGCCACATCCTAGAAAGGTGGCATGAGAGGCAGCTTCTTGAGGCAGGACTTAGTGGAAAGCTAAGTACTTTGGTAGGGAGTGCAGGGTTAGCTAAGAAGGACTGAAATGATGCCTGTCCTACAGTTATTACAGTTGGCTGGTGGTTTTTCTTTTGTCTTCTTGTTGTCCTGTTATTAATTGGGCTCAGCAAGTGGGCGGACGAGAATCTGATGATGTTCAACGCCGATAAATGCAAGGTTCTCCACCTTGGGGGAAAAAAAACCCGCAGCATCCTTATAGGCTCGGCAGTGCTATGTTGGCTAGCACTATGCAAGAAAGAGACTCGGGGGTCATCATCGACCACAAGATGAACATGAGCCTGCAGTGCGATGCTGCGGCTAGTAAAGCGACCAAAACGCTGGCTTGCATCCATAGATGCTTCTCAAGCAAATCCCGGGACATCATTCTCCCCTTGTACTCGGCCTTAGTGAGGCTGCAGCTGGAGTACTGTGTCCAGTTTTGGGCTCCACAATTCAAAAAGGATGTGGAGAAGCTTGAGAGAGTCCAGAGAAGAGCCACGCGCATGATCAGAGGTCAGGGAAACAGACCCTACGATGACAGGCTGAGAGCCCTGGGGCTCTTTAGCCTGGAAAAGCGCAGGCTCAGGGGTGATCTGATGGTCACCTACAAGTTTATCAGGGGTGACCACCAGTATCTGGGGGAACGTTTGTTCACCAGAGCGCCCCAAGGGATGACGACTAGGTCGAATGGTCATAAACTACTACAAGACCATTTCAGGCTGGACATAAGGAAGAATGTCTTTACTGTCCGAGCCCCCAAGGTCTGGAACAGCCTGCCACCGGAGGTGGTTCAAGCGCCTACATTGAACACCTTCAAGAGCAAACTGGATGCTCATCTTGCTGGGATCCTGTGACCCCAGCTGACTCCCTGCCCTTTGGGCAGGGGGCTGGACTCGATGATCTTCCAAGGTCCCTTCCAGCCCTAATGTCTATGAAATCTATGAAATTGTTTTCTGCTAGAAATTGGTATAGCATTAGATGTCTGGCTTTTGATGATTATTTTAATAGATGGAGATTGCTCAGCAGCTAATGATAGAAACTTTTCTCTCAGCACATTGACTAACCCATATATGCATCTCTCTCACGGTATTTTGGTACACATAATGTGGTGCCAACTGCCTCAAGGCCCTATGAAACTTTCAGGGTTTGGAAAACACATAAAGGAAAAACTGACATGCAATGATTAACAGGAATTTTATCTCTTTTTTTATTTTCAAGGATTATGGTAAATGCCATGGAGAATTTAATAATTTCCTTAAATAATTTGTTTGTTTGAATTGTCACCTCTTGTAAATAGTCCAACAAGCTCTGTGAAAACTTTGTTTCCTTTTCAACATCTTCTAACCTCAGCCCTTTTCTCCTACCTCTCTTATGGCTTTTCCTTTTCGTCCAACTTTATTTTAAATATTTTTCTTGGAACTCAAGAGTTTTCTTTAAGAGAGAACATTTCAGCATGAAGAGCCTATATCTCAGATATCAATGGGTTAATTGCCATGTTTATCCCTAGTGACCTATTCATCCTATCTTCACCTCTCTCAGCAGTATCCCTGTCCCCTAACTATTTTATTCAATTGCCCTTCTATTTAGAACCCCTGCTTTCTGCCCATTCATTCATAGCATCTATTGGACAATGTAACCTCTGAAAGCTTATGCCTCTGTAAATGAGTTAGTCTCTGGTGTGCTGCCTTACCCTGTCTTCTCCCTGATTTTTGACTAACACACCTAACTATGTTTCTCTGTATCTCAGAGAGAAAGAGATGTGGGTAATTCATAGCAGAATTTTGATGCAGCACGGTTTGCATTGTCAGTAGACATTCATATTCTTTTTTTCATGTACTGTAAGTTTAACTAGTGATGCATATAGCTAAGACATACAAAAAACTAGAACTCTTGGTTCCAAAATGATACCTTTTATTAGACCAACTGGAAAATGGCAAGAAAATTATCCTTTTCTGCAAGCTTTTGGGAATCAAAGTCCCTTAGCATATAGCTAAGGTTATCTAATACTTTCCATTATAAGCCCCAGCTTTCAGTGATTTATAACTTACCAAGAGTTATCTTAACTTAGGAGACATCTTTAATTACATACTAATTCACGTGCACAGAAAAGTGAATACAAATTACATAGGCACCCTTATTTCTGGCAGATCCTTACTTTTGAGTGTTTGATCTTGGAATCTTAACATTTTTTAGCAAAAGTTATTTTGGATGAAATGCAGAAGAAATTAAAACAAGATCATAAGAATAGCTATTAAAAGGTATAAAACAAAAGGAAAGACAGACTGAGTCAAGCAGAGACACTGCTAAATTATAAGAAGGGATCAGCCTCAGGAGGCTGCTTTTGCTTCATGTGATTTTTATTGATCTAAATTTATGCTATTTGTTGGCCCTACATGTTCTGAAAAAAATGCCTTGAACAAGGCTTTACAAATGTCCTTGACCCCTTACTCATCTGAGGACAAAGTGTGTTGCCTGGGAATAAAGAACCTGTGTGGCCTTAACTTTGCCAAGTCATGGTTCTCTGAAGCTACCCCTACTTACCTTACATCAATCACTCCCTCACCAGTAAATCAATTCAGTGCTGTCACCTATCAGTGAAATAAAGTTCGTTCCTTCAAACAAAATTAAATCAATTCTTCCTCCTCACGCCAATTAATCATTTCTCTTTCATGTCCATCCTGATGATAAACTCACTTCTTACACACACATGCACACCCCTTAGTACAGTTTGAACTGTTCTTTGTATGTATGAATGTTGGGTATGCTGCTTCTCTCCCACCAGATCCATCCTGGGCTTTCCTTTTTTGGACATATAGGCTTCATGTCATCATTTCTGCTCTGCAGTGCTCCAGACTTTTGTCCTTGGACCCCTTTTCTTCCATTGCTACTGCTTTGGAGTGCTAAACATCAGTTTCCACCTTAAACATGACTTCCATAAAGAGAATACCAGTTTAACACATCTTTGGATTTCCCTCTCTGGTTTGATTTCCTTCTCTATCTGTATATTGTAACTTGGATAGCTTCCTGTTCCACTGCTGAATAATTCAAAGAATTAGGTCCTGTTTCTAGGTAGAAATCCCTTTGTTCCTTGTTTCAAATGTATATAGAACTTCACTTAATTTAGCTGCCTTGTCCTTAAACCTGCTTACTGGTTTCTCTGGAAAATTGCCAGGATTTGTTCTCCTCTTGACCCTGGCATTATTTCCATCCTTAGTGTGCCCTAATCGTTCCCACTATGACTCTTGTTATTGCATGTTCTGTGGTTTTCTTGAATCCTTGGGTTCCCAGGGTTAAGAGTTCCAGAAAGCTGGAACCTGACTTATTGCCTGGGAACAAGACCATAGCACCACCCAACTCTGGTACTGTCAGCATGCTCTTACCCATTAGCCAAACTTACCTCCTGGCTTTCCAGATTTTCCATGGATTTGTTCAACCATTTTCTGCACTTTTCCCACAAACTGTCTCCTGGCCTCTGTACACTGTAGTCTGAACTTCCTCTCTGTTCCTTCTCACAACCTTACATAATGGAGCTGCTCTTTCACTAGTTTTGTCTTCTTCATGGTATCTGCTTCTCTTGACTTATCTTACCCCATGAACCTGACCTCTCCTCCACTCTCTAAGGCCAACCAACCTCATGACGAACTCTCTCTGTAAAATTTGTTAGGCAGCAGTGCTCAAGTATAAAATATAAAAACTATATAAAATTTAACCTGATCATTCTGTTCTCTTCTTCCTGATAGTCTATGACATAAGAATTTTGTATTGTTCTGTCCATCTTCATCAATGAGTCCTGCTCAGGCTAGCTCAAATTATTTGTGTTACTAGATGTCCAGCCTGCTCCAGCACTGCCAAATACTGATACATACTATTTCTTCTTTACAAGGAGTGGGGCAGAAAGAGCCTTTTGGAGCTGAAAGCTTGCTAATGCCCTCCTCTTGAAAGTAGGTATAGTTTTACTGCATAGGTTTATAACTGTAAAAAATTTTACAAGCAAAAAGTCACTCATTTTCCATTGCTCCTTTATATGGTAACATTTTCCTTAAAGGTATTTTTAGTTCTTACTTGTGTTAGTAGTATTTTTTCATGGAGTATGATGCCTGGTAAAAGATGGTAGCAGCTGAGTGAACTTTGGTTTGTTATTTGTAAAATTAATAAATAATTCTAGGACTTCATTTTTCTCTGAAAAAATGAAAAAGAAGTCTGTTCAGCATTTTGTTGTACAATGCTACTTTCTAGTAGGGTTGGAAAGTATTTGCAAATTCTCAGGATTTCTTAGCTGAATAAAATAATGGATTTGTGGTTAGGAAGGGTTAAAATACAGCACGGTGAATCAGAAGATCAGTGTTTTCTTTCAAGCTCTGCTATAGACTTCCTGTGTAGTCTTGGACAAATCACTTAAACACTAAGCCTCATCTTGCTCATACGGTAATAATCATTCTTTTTTACCGCACATGGTTGATGTTAGGTTGATCTTCTTGTTATTTGTAAAGTGCTTAGAGATTATGGGATGGAAGCACTGAAGTAGTACACATTTATGTAATTATTAGTAATATTATTAAATTATAGATAGACATATTGTAGCATTATCTTGAGGGCACATTCATAGTCTCTGTCAGCCAAACCCTGCAGACACAACAGTATGCTACTGAAAAGAATTCCTTGCTCAAATAATGCATATTTACAGTTTATAAAGGACCATCTTGAGAATTCTGTGTCATTAACAGAGAAGAATAAAGTTTTCGAGAGACCATTTTCCCAGCGCCACTCCCCAGAGGTCCTAGCGCCTGAGCCACATGAATAACTTTCTCAGTCTTGTGTCCAAGCTGAAGGTTGTGTTTTTAATTTATTTTAAGTATCCAAGGAATGCTGTCTCCAGTATTCATAGAGCTCTAAATCGGATGTGAGACACGAATGCACCAGAGCAGCTTATCAGAGAAACAGGCTTGGCGTGAGGCCTACGTAAACAAGCATAAATTCTTTCTCATTTAAATGAAAGGACTCTGGAGGATTGGCCAATTATAGTTGCAGTGGGCTGTCCTTGGGCACCAATGGAAGTGCTTCAGTTGACCCCTGGTATTTGACATGAGTTGAATGTTTTGTTTACTTTTAAACATACTGTTATAAAACAACCCAGGCGCAACTTGATTTTGGGAAAGTCAACCTCTGTAGGTTACTGTTCAGAGTTACTTACCAGCAGGCAAAACTGTTGTGCATGTTTCCATTCTTAGAGTTTTAGCCAGGCTGTTGCCTAGGTAAGAAAGAATTCATCTCTGTCCACTACAACACGCACACACTCCTGGAAATCACAGCACAAGAAGGTGGCCAGTAAATTTGATTTTTAGCCAGAATGCATTTTTTTTTTCTTCAAGTCAACATCTCATTTCCTGAAAGCCCTGCCTCTAACCAGAGTTTCTACTGAGGCTTTTAAAAGTTTTTGTCACTCGGGGCCAACTCTTCTTTCAGTTGCAGTCAGTGGCAAAAACAACTCTTGACTTACAGATTAATAGATATCATCGACTTCATAGGGGATAAGGTTGAGTACCAAGTTCCTCATTTGCTCAGCTGGGGCCCAACCTTACTGCCATTGACACATGTGGGGCAGCATCAGACCATGAGAGAACGTGGCCAGAATTGAAGTTTTATGGCAGATTTCTTTCTAGACAGACCTCTTCCATTTACTAATGGAGGAGAGGGGTTGTTTTGAGGTAAATCTACACTTGCAATAGTGTGAAATTATTTTATGGTATAACTGAGGAGGTAACTCCTGGGGTTTTCCTTGTATGAATCCTGCCAATGGATGCGGCATGTCAGAATGGTGAGCATTAGAGCTCCGAACTTACCAACACAATTCCATTATGATCAGGTAAGTACACAAAGTACATGGTCAAAACAAACCTGCAGCAAAGCTCCCAATTTTATCTTAGCCTCTGAGAGACTCCTCCATGACTGAGCTGAGTCCTTACCACTCGGCCTGTATGTTTATTGAATGCATTTGGCAGGCAACAGAACCTGATATCTGATTTAACTCAGCCGAAGTGTTTTGGCAGCCAAAGGAGATAATGTGATACATGCCTAGATGCTGCAGTGTGTATAAAAATTAACATTTTTATGTGCGATGAAAGCATTCTGACAGGCTGGAGCTTATACCTTGTACGTGGATGTTACGTGCCACATCCTCAAACCACCATCTGGCCATTGTGATCTCATACTTGGTGCCATTAGCCTGGGCAGCATTTTTCTTGTTTAAGGTTTAGGTAAATTAAAGTAAAGTGAATTATTATTTTTATGTGTATAATAAGGAAAAGGTGATGCACAGTCTGGAACATAATGCTGAATTCCTTTCATATCCCAAACTTCCATGTGTTTCAAGAAGAGCTTTGAGGTCACAAGGAGTGCAGGAAGGACTTCCTCAGTCTGCAGCATTAGTCCAGTCAGAATTTCAGCCAAATTCATCCAGCAGCTGGTTGACACACAAATCTGTTTTCTTTCTTTATACATAAATATTTAGTATATATTAGGCTCAAAGAACTGGTCCCTGTCCAGACCAGCAGTCCTCACTCAGATCAGACCCCCAACAGCTTACCCAGGAGCCATGCATGCCTTAAGGTGTCAGCCATGGAGCCAGTGGCACATTGATGAGATGATTATAGTACTAGCCAGAATGACAAAGGGTATGTGAATGTGCTGCCACTGCACCTTGCAGGCCCCCATTACCTGAGGAAGAACAGAATGGAGCTGTGTTGTCTATCATGCATTAGAGCTCAAGTTTGCAAAGGGCTAAGCACCTTGTGAGAGATGGGAAGAGCACTCAGCTCAGGGGCTCAGTGACAGAATCAGCCAGCATTTGAATTCTCAGTCAATAATTCCTGCTGCTTCTCCACCTTGAAGTCTCCCAATAATTTAAAAACCTTGAATTTATGATACAGGTCTTGATACAGAACCCTCTGACGGCAGTGGGAGCCTTTCCATGGATTTCTCTGGGGTTTTGATCAGCCTGGGGAACTTGGATAGCAGGATGATTTTAATAGGACCTTTAAAAGCTTCTTTTCCTCAAAAGAAAAACTGTGCTGTGATTTAAAGTGACATCTCACAGGATGTTGTAAATGTATGAACTCTGGGAAAAGCAGAAGTGTCAAGAATACAAGGCAGCAGGAGGCTTTAAAGATGTACACAGAGAAAATAAAGGAGCTGTGGCAGTTTATAGTAGCTGAAGATCTGGTTCACTGTGCCCACTTGTGTCATTAGGTTTTAATTTTTAATGCGAAATATGCCATGGTCTGGACTGAGAAAATCTGCAGACATCTGTATGGTGCAGAAAGTGGCTCTTGGTGGTGTGCTGTGTTTCCCTGAGTGACTTTACTCTTATTGCCAAACAGAATTCAAAATCAGTGATTTTTGTAGCTGGAAACAAAATATGGGCCTAAACCAGAAGAGAGCTGAGCAAGAACTGAAGACCAGCCACAAATTCCATTTTTTGTGGTTGCTGAAGTTTTGCTGAATCATCTATTTAGGGCCCTGTGGAAGAATCCTCTAGGATTCTGCTCTAGCTTAAAGGCTCTACAGTAAGGGAAGTATTATATTGTCATGACCAGATCTAAAGTTTCACTGACATATATTGCACTGGAAACAGTGAAAAAAAATTCTGTTTATGGACAGCTGGGCTTACATGGTATGTGTTTCCTTGACTTACCTTCTCCATTTTGTGTTATTCGTGGCAAATGCATGGAAACAGGCTCTTAGTTTCACAAGTCTTCTGTTGAATATGCTCATTTATCACCTGAAGTCATAGTGATCTTGTGGCTCCAGAGGTGGTGGTGATTACTTCGAATGTTATTTCCTCTCCCCTCATTCAAACCATGCCACTCCCACTCTTCCAACCCTTCGTAAGACCCCTCTGTCTTTGCGCATCAGATTCCCAAACTTTGTTCTCAACTCCAGTGCTGCGCACAACCTTGAACTCCCCTGGTAGATCCTTCACCGTAGATCCTTCATCTTTCTATTTTCATACACTCTTTACTTTGTGCCTTCAGTCCAGCTGCCTTCCAGAGCTGGGAACAGTTCCCCACTTACTGGTTTCTAAGCCTCCTTCCTTATTTCTTCAAACTCATTTCTGCTTGGGACTGTTTCCTCTCCTTGTTTTTGTCCACAGCTTTCCTCACTTTGCCTTCCTGGAACTATAGTGCCACGTCTTGTCTTGTATTTTGCTTACATATCTTAGATTGTAGACTCTTAAGGACAATTTACCCTGACAAGTGTTATGGAAACTTAAGGTAAAATATTCTTGTAATAACAATATCACATGCTTCTGATATCAGTAGTAAGATTATGAATTCAAGTGGGGAAAAAACAGTGAGAACAGATGAAAGGGAACAAAGAACCGGTTTGCAAATATCTCCTGTAAGCAAAAATAAATACCTTCTAAGAACATAGCCAACTAATCAAACTAAAATTAAAACCTTTTTAAAAATAAAAATAGAAATGGATTTTCAGTACCTCATCATAGTTGTTGATAGCTACCTCCTAAATGACAATTGATGAACTTAGAAACAGTAGTGGGCCTTTTTTTTAGCATCAAATTGGAGATGGTGTTCAAATTTCAATCACTTAATGTAACTTATGGCCTCAGTATTCTATACTGCAGGTCTTCTAGTGAGTTCCCTGAGAAATTTCTGCTGGGATATAACCCAAATAATTTCTTTGACAAAGTCAGTGGGTTACTGACCTTAAGAACTGCAGTAATATAAAATAAAACCTATGGAAACAATTTGCTGGATCAGTATTAACAGCCCAGCAGTCTTTCGAAAAGAAAAAAAGGAAAGTAGCTTAAAGAACACACAGCCAACTGGGACTTGGTTTGCAATTGGAGTCGGTTATTTAATGAAGGAGAATTAGCACACTTTGGGGGAGGGAGTCAGCTAGTTAAACTCCCAAGAAGGTGGGTAGGTGAGAGCCAGAGATCGTGTTTAATTACTCCTGGATAAATAACTACTTGCAAATCGTCCTTGGCTCCATGAATATTCTTGTTTCAGGCAGTGTTGCCCAGAAAAGGCAGGGTGCGGTGGGGCGATGTGTAAGCAATCAGATTTGATATGAGCTGTTTTTTGTTTCATGGGGTTTTTTTAATTCTTAAAAGACAGTGGTGGTATATTCTAAACAATGTTTCCCCACTGCTGTGTAAAGAATTAAAATAGAGTAGTATCATCCTAACCTTATGTGCTGTGCTAATTGCCTATGTACAGAGGTGAAAAAGATACTCAGTACAAGTGGAATTTCTGGAGTTGATTCTCTAAATGTTGAAAAGATTAACCCCATGGTTTAAAACAAACAGTCAATTTAGTGTTTGTGGGCTGTTGTAATTCTGTTAAATCGCTATGTTTTGCTGCTTTTACATTCAGACCATGGTTTGGACTAGTGCATAGGGTATGAGAAAATGGAAAACTGGGAAGATCAAAAGGAGGAATGACCAGCCTAGAAATAAAGGGCTGAAAGACAACCAGAGGGCTCTCAGTGTTGTAGTCACCAGTGACTGGTTATAGCTAGCAGTGGTTTGATGGCTCATGCTGGGTAGAGAAGAGAGGAAGGAAGTGGATTTAGCGGAAAATTGATTGCATCTACTTGGGTTCTTTCCAGCTGAATCCTGAGTTAAGTACATTCATCCTGAACTAATCATTAGGGAGAATTGGCTGAAATCTTACATACTTCTTAAAGAAAAGAATAGCATTAAAGAGACAATATGCTTATTGTACCTGAAAACCAAGAGAAGTAAGTATGCTATCAGGAGTCCTACCTGTGCAGCTCTTTATTCTTTGCCTTGAAAGTATTTTGATTCTAACATAATCTCATCCAGCAAGGTGGAGGGAGGCTCCTTGGTCATTTTTTCCACTCAAAATCTCTGCTTAAAAAAATCGGGTGCCTCAGAAAACTCAACTCCCTTTTGGTTTCTCTTAAAGTACAGTTCATTAAGAATAGTTTTTGCTCTCATTCCAACTACAGAAAAGCACTTCAAAATACCAGTGAAAGGAGATCAAACATCATAGGCCAGGTTTAGCTCTCCTTTACTTAGGATAAACCTTGAGTAAAACCATTGGCTTTGGCAACGTAACTTTGAATTTGCATTGTTGTGAATGAGGGAATAATTTGGCTATCGTCTCCAACCAGGCAAATTCAAATTTAGTAGTAAATAACTGAATTGTTAGTAAATAATCTAAAGGAAGGAAATGTGTACTTTTGAAAGCTTGCAACATTATTTTGTTTTACCATCTATCTTATTCACAAGGGGCAAAAGGGAAAACGTGGGTTGGATATTAAGAACTTTCTAACCGTGAGGCTAGTTACGCCCTGGAACACCTGGAGATCGGTGAAGTTTTTAGGTGCCAGCTGGACAGACATTTGGTTGGGATGGTTTAGACAGAGATGTTCCTGCCTTGAGCAGAACTAGGTGGACCTCCTGGAGATTATTTCCATCCCTACTTTCCTCTAGTTCTGTGATCATGGTACTGTTTTAAAAGCTTACCAATTTATTTAAGATCTCCTAAGCTTATGCCATTTTAGATGAGAATGAATGCAATGTTTTGATGTTTACTGGTGACTCCAAGATCCTCACAGGTCTTTCATACACTACTGCTATGATAGCCTGGCTAACTCCAGTTAAGTCTCCCATGTCACTGGGATGTATAGCTGGTATCATGCAGGAGAAGAGAGAGAGAAAGTGACTGGGATGCTGATGGGGCAAGTTATGGTGTGCAACTGGCTGACGGCAGCATTAGGGTTTGGTTGTTAAATTAACAAAGAGTGATTGTAAAAGAGGCAAGGAAAGTTTGCTTCATCTTTACCGTGGCAGTCAAGGTAACTGTCCAGAGCTGTAAAGTACCCAGTGACCCTAGAATGCATCTGCTGAAAATAAGAGATGCGTTTTTCATATAAGCAAGAATATTCAGTCTGTTTAGTGGAGAAAAATGCTAGTTGGTTTTGGGTTACCATTCCTAATAGTGACAGCTTTCCCCACAAGAGTGGAGAAATGCAATCTTTAGGCTTGATTTTTAAAATTCCCTTGCGGCAACAACCAGGACTTAGACCTATGTCCTAACTGGCTGGCAGTATCCAGCAGGGGTTCATAGTTTCGTAGCGCTTAGGGTCGGAAGGGACCTAAACAGATGGTCCCCCTGCCCCTAAACAGATGGTCCCCCTGCCCCGGGCAGGAACGAGTGCGGGGTCATAACACCCCAGCCAAATATTGGTTCAGCCTCCTCTTGAAGACCCCCAAGGTAGGAGAGAGCACCACCACCCTTGGGAGCCCTTTCCAGACCCTGGCAGCCCTAACTGTAAAGTAATGTCTCCTGATGTCCAGCCTGAACCTTCCCTATAACAATTTGTGGCCGTTATTCCTAGTAACCCCCGGTGGTGCCCAGGGGAACAGAGCCTCACCCAATTCTCACTGGTCCCCCTAGGTGAGTTTATAAATGGCCACCAGATCCCCTCTCAACCTTCTCTTCTGGAGGCTGAATAGATTCAGGCCCTTCAGCCTCTCTTTGTAGGGCCTGACCCGCTGCCCCTTGACCATGTGAGTGGCCCTCCTCTGGATGC
>NW_005842290.1:879220-884253 GCF_000455745.1 Alligator sinensis | reverse complement strand
TGCCCACCTCACCCCACAACTTGGTGTCATCAATGAATTTGGACAGTGTGCTTTCCGCCCCCACATACAGGTCGCTGATAAAGATGTTGACCAGTACAGGCCCCAGGACTGAGGCCTGGGGGACTCCACTGCCCACATCCCTCCAGGTCAAAAATGACCCATCCACCACCACTTTCTGGGTGCAACCATCTAGCCAATTTGCCACCCATCTGACTGTGTGGGCATCAGTGCCACAGTCACCTAGTTTTTTGAGAGAATATGGTGAGAAACGATGTCAAAGGCCTTCTTAAAGTCCAGGAAGATGACATCCAGCTCCGAAACCTCCAGTTGACCTCACCAATGCATGCCTTGTGGCGCCATCCATGTCTGCTCACTGGAAGAATAGAAGAGAGAACCACCTGTATCCCCGTCTCTTTGAGCTTGGCCCCCAGAGCCTTGTAGTCTCTCATGGTGCGGTCCAGGCTGCCCCTGGCCGCATCATTCGTTCCCACGTGGATGAGGACCATGGCATATTGATCAGAGGGTTGAATGAGGTTCATTAGGTCTGTTGACTGTGGAGACTGTAGACCTCTGCTGGTGGGGTGCCATGATTGTTTGGGGAAAAAAAATGTTTAGGCTACTGCTCTAAAAACTATTTCTGGATGCTGTGAAGCCCAGCTGTCAGTGCTGATTGCTAGTGTCTGTTTTATAGGGAGTGGCAGCTAAATTTTGAGATGGCGGATAACTCTAGCAAAACTTAGACTGTGCAGCTGTCGTCAATCTCTTCCAGTTCAGTTTTACAGTGGGATGAAGACTCTACTGATGGTGCTGGCTGGTAATGTCTTTTTGGCTATGACTCAGATCAGGCACCCCTGCTGTGCCGTTTAAGTTTGTCAGCAGCAGCCTTTGATGCCATTCCCTGTGAGGTGTTGACACATGGAAGGCCACTGGCAGGAAGAAAGTGAGCTGTTCAGGCACAGATCTGTTCTTCCCTTTCTGAGAAGATTCAGAGGATGGTTTTACATCATTGCTCATCTGCCTCAAGGTTTGCCTCTTCCATGCTGCAACAAGATTTGGTCTTGACCATCCCCCCTCATTCAGCATTATGTATAAAGCACTAGTGGAGAGAGTAAGGTGGAGTTGGCTGCAGTTCAGATGCCGTTCAGCTCCTTGTCCTTATTTTATTTGATCCAGCTGTTGCTAGTGATCATCTTCCTTATTATCTAGTCAAGACTCCAGCTGGGCTAAGAAACTAGTTAGTTAAGACCCAGCCTGAGGAAAAAGAGATAATGTGGGTACTCGGTGTTGAGTCTATAAAAGCAAAAGTAACAGCAGCTGCCATAGTGGGAACTACCTAGCGGGCAGGCATGTCCTTTCTCCTACCAGCTTTTTGATACTGGAAAGGTCTCTTGTGGTTGTTACCATGTGTTCCATGTTGCTTTGTCCTTGTTATTACAAAAATCTTCTTTTTGTGAATAAAGCTAGTCCACAGAAAAGGGAACTGAACTTGTATTTCAGGAGTTAATTTACCTTTTCTAGTTGACGAATCTTCCCATTGAATTACAGAGGACTATATAGTTTAATACCATTAGTCAGTATTAAATCAACTCAGGCTGTTGCTTCTCTGTTTTAAAAATACATGTTTGACTTAAACATTACAAACTTCTTTTCAATAAGTTTTTCCCTTGGAGATCCATAGAAATATTTTTGCTGTTCATTGGAACTGATGCACAAAAGAGAACAAGTAAATACATGAGCAAGAGAGAAACCTGCCAGCTTTTCAGTTTACTAATTTTTATGAAAGATGGAAAACATCTATTGGGTTTATAATATTGGATATTCAGCATTGTCCCAGCTGCAGCTAGGGACCAAAATACTCTTTTTATCCTGGCAGGAGTAAGTTGGTTTGGCTTAATAACCTGATGGAAGAGTAAAAAGGAAAGAGAGAAAGGAGGAATTCATTCTCTCCCCATTGAAGTCAACAATGATTGAGGCTGCACTGTGCTGCCAATTTATTTTATTTTTAAAGAGGAAGGCAGCTAACACACTTTAGATATCTTGCTGCATAATCCTGGTGGAGATAAGGAACTTCTAATCACAATGTACCTAGGCCAGGTCAAGGTTATATTCCCCACGTGTCCCCCCAGCCTGGCCTACCTACATCATAGGAAAATTTGCAGAGCCCTACTATAGCTACCTTGTTGTGAATTGTACCTTTTTTGGCAGTGAGGACATAGCCTATAGTTATGTCCACACTAGAAGGAAGCTAATGTGGTAAGAAAAGCCTGGTAATCATCAGGAAGCAAAATCTTAGTGACACCAAGGCAGTCTGTCATGTTAATATGATAACAGGTTGGGGTAAACACTAGAGAGGAACCAAGAGTTTACCTTGAACTGCTGATGTGCTAAAACAATGAACTACCTTGTCTGCACTAGGATTTTACCATACCTTAGTTACCACACAGTAAGAACACACCTAATGAAGGGGTGCTCCATCTCCAGGTCTGACCCCTTGCTTACAGCACTGTTTGTGCCAGTGCAAAGGCGGCGTGGGATACCACTTTTTAGATTTGACAGCAATGTGCACTTGCTTTACCAGAATGGAAGGAAGGATGGTGCCCGATGCATCCAGCCAGCCTTGCATGCAGTGAATTTTGCTCTGAAGAATGTTATCATTTTGTTAGCACTCAGGAGCATAACCATGGGCAGACTCTTAGCAGTCAGGCAGAAAGCATTTGACCCTCTGAGGCAGAACAACTTGAGAGATAAAATAAATCCTGAATATTTTTTTTTAAATACTTCTAAAACTCACACTGAATTTGCCATTTAGAATTCTGTGGTTTAAGGATGGATGTTTAAAATAATAATGTTATTTGTAGATGGCAACCTCAAAATATGGATTCATTAAATTCAGAATGGGGGAGGGGCAAGAAAAACCCAAAGGCTTTTGTTCTGATTCCCCTGCATGAAAATTTCTCCAATCATCCTGCTCCGAAAACTGCTTTGTTAATATCCCACTTTCTATCTACCTGATAACAATATTTGATTAGAATTTGTCCACAGACTCTGAATGATCTTTCCTGAAAGAATCCATGTAAAGAGAGAAAACAATACACATCCTGTACTCCACCTTCATAGGCCTCCAGCATACGATGCCACCTTTTGTTTGCAAGAGTTTAAATTTCAAATAAAATCCCAGCATTCTTTTGAAAAAAAAGGAACGGGCCTCTCCCCTGCTTAGACTGTCAAATCCCAGACTAGGCCGAAATTGAATAGGGCAAGTCAGTGACCTCAGGCAGAAAGAATGTTGCTTATTTACGTAGGGCTTCTGCTATTTTAGCAGCAAACCTTTTATTCTGAAAGGACAATGTATACTGTTTTGTGTTTATGGCCAAGTAAAAAGCTTGTACATTTGAGATTTGCATTGTAATAGCCTAGTAACTTAATATACAGCATCCTCAAAAATAGCATTGCAAGACTTTGTTTTATCTTAGTCTGTTCTACCCGATATTTTTTTTTTTTAAAGGCTTTTACCAAAGGCTCTTGTCAAACTGTCCTTGGGATATAGTGGCTCTTATGTTCAGTTTTGCTTTTTTAAGTAGCAAAGTTGCATTTAGTTCTTTCTTAGACATCAGCACCAGACTCTGGAATATTTTGATGCTTCTTGATGCTCGAAACAGTGGGATTCCTTCAGCTTGCAAACAGAAAAAACATGGGAATGTGTGTGCATATAATTCACACACCAGGCATTTTTCCTGAAATAATGAAAGATCTTTACAACCATTCTGGCCTGGCGGATGAGCCTGCAATTCCAAATGGTTTTTAAAGTGTGCCTTACTCAATAGATCGTAACCATGAGGGGCTATTGTGTAAGTAAAGCACACATTTAGGATCCGATCCTGCATTCCTTGAAGTCAATGCGAGTCTGGGCGTGAAAGGAATATAGGATTGGGTCCTAAAACAGGAGTAAAATTCTGTGCCAAATGTCTTTGAAAAGAAGAATACAGCACATCCACAGTAGCCACTTTTCAGTGTTTCAGATTTCAAACGGCCAAAGTCTGTGAAAACTGGCTTCTGCCAACAAGCAGTATCTTCTTTTCAAAGGAATTTGGCACTGATTTTTTTTTTTTCTGTCTAAAGAAAAAGAAATCAAAGGACCTAAAAATTCCCCTCTCCCTGCACAAACCCTAAGCAGTTGAGCTTTGTGAGTGGGGGGGAGCGAGCAAGGGGCTGGAGGCATGGAATTTGTATCAGAACTAGCCACAGGGTCACTACGATTCCAGTGCACTTCCTCTGCAGCTAATTTTCTAGCCAAAGAGCTGACATGGTGCTTGTTTCTGCCTTTCTGCACCCCAGCACAGTTTTTTGTTGTTTTTTTTTTTTTTGTCCCATTGGGTTCATGGAATTTCCCCATATTCCTGAGGAGAGGGTTAATGCAATGCTCTCACATCGTTAGCAATCCATAAGGCACTGAAGTGGTCCCCCCATTGTTAGTGCCTATAATGCAAGTGCACCAGGGCCAAAGACAGCCTTTGGGGGAAACAGCAGTGACCTCATACTGAGAAAATCTCCATGGAAGATTTCTAATGCTAAACCCAGAAGAAGGAATGGAAGAGTGGGGAGGTGGGGGGGAGCACCCAGGGCATCTCATGTATCAGCGTCCCCGTGCTTAAAAATAGCACCAGAGATGCTTTAACTAAAGCTCATCACATGAGTTTTAGTTAAAGTGCCCCCACCACCATTTTTTAAAGTACAGGGTTGCTGATGCACAAGACACTGGAGCACAGTAATTACCACAAGTCTGCTCCAACACGCTGTAATTACAGCGCGTCAGAGAAGCTTCTCTGCTCATGTGTAGGCACCCTTTTTGTTTTCTTTTGGCCTTTCTGCAATTTAAGAGCAGGAAAAAAATTTTGGTCCTGATTTTAATGCAGTAAAAGAGAATCTATCTCTGGCAGGTCTGTCTACTGAATTTTATCTTGAGATATTTTTATAGAGATGGATGTGACGGTGGATCTGGCCCATTCTTGGTGTTTTCTTAGGGCCCAAGCTCC
>NW_005842290.1:861596-879189 GCF_000455745.1 Alligator sinensis | reverse complement strand
CGTGTAGGATTTGAGAATATTAGTTTCTGTTTGTTTTTCCCCTACTAAACAATTGCATGTTCCTCACTTTGAGGACCACAAAAGAAATATTGAAAATGTGCCCTGAAAAGCTAAAAGCCCAAAGGCAAATACAAATACCCAGCATTTCTTACTTCTTAAATCACATCATTTTTAAGCCAACGATTTGCCAGGCTAACTCATGATTTGGTTGGGTTTTTTTTTGTTTGTTTGTTTTAATGCTAAGGGCTGGCAGGACACTATTTTTACGTAGCACCATAGGACTGCATGGTGCCTTACACCTCAAATACAAATAAACCCTCTGTACCAAAGCGTTTACAATCCATGCCCCCAGTTCTGTCCCTAATCTAATCCCACATGCTGTTCTGTCATCATGTATGGACCCTAGAGGAAGCTCCGTGGGAAATGCTGCTCCTGTACAGGAGGAATTCTATCGCCCTGCGAGGGAAGGATGCATGTTTGTAGTGCTCAGTGCTTCAGAGCAACAAGACGGCCTATAGGGAGGGCAAGGTTACCAGATCAGCTCCAAACTAATGCCCAGGGCTGTTTTGGGGTACATATGGGAAAAAGATGATCCTGGAGGGCTTAGTCTCTTGGGATAGGCCACAAGTTTATAATGGAAATACTAATTGAAATTTAAATTGGCCCGAGCAAGCCTAGCACTATTAAGTGCCATCTTATATCATTGTACTTTGCTCCAGAGCAATACTCCACAGCTTTGCTTCCCTCTATAGGGCTTGTTCCATAAGTGGCATTATCTGTTGCAGCAAATTCACTTGCTGTGTAGAGCACATGCTTTCAGATGTGATCACTTCAGAAAGCAGCACGAGGCCACGGTTGATGCTGTCATAGCACTGTTTGAGCAATTGTGCCCATTATTGAGCAGTGCTCAATAAACAAAAAAAAAAGTATGCACAATTCATTAATCAGTCACTGGGAATTGCTGTATGTGTAGAAAGCTTTGAGAATCACAATTTCAAAATTCCACAAAGAGCAGAAATTGCCCATCCGCTGTCTCATAAGAAGTGAAAATTATAAATAAAATGAATAGGGCAAGGAAGCCTACTGAAAAGGGTATCGCTGTACCCCTTGCTTTTTAGAGGCAGCAGTTAAAAACAGGATACGTTGGTTATATTTTATGTTTCCAGCATAAGGCTACCAGGGAACTCATTCATAGGTACTGTTTTGCAAAGTGCTGTGTTGGCATAACCCTGTTCCCTCTGACTTTAGCAGGCCAGTGCTGAATGTTTCTGTAAATCCCGCTTTATTTCTGAAGTCATTAGCTGCAGCAGGTGGAGGTGCTGCTGGCTGCTCTGAAAGGGAAGCTACAGCTGTCCCCAGTGCTTCTGTCTGTTACTTCACTTCTTACTGCTGATAATAAGAAGGAGCTTTTCGGGTGATGCGGGGAATGCATGAAGCCCCCTTCTGGAGAACTGATGTTAGCACTTCAGTTCGGGAAGTTTTCTGTTAGCTGTGTGTGCAGACCCAAGCCTGGGAGTCTCCTGGTGTGTCCTCAGAGAACAGAAAACACAGTACCCAAAAATTATTTTTCAGACTGATAACCTGAACAAACTAGATTTGCTTTAATTAGGGATCTAGCTGCATTTCAAGAAATGATGCACTCATATGTGACCTCTCTGACTGCATTTCACACTGGGAGGTATTAATAAACTTTTCTGAGCAAAATAAAAGCACACCACAAACCTGAGAAATAAATTACATGATTAATCATTTTCCACAATACCTCCTCTGAATAACGTTGGCACTTTCCTGCATGGCACTTTAGCATCAAGTCATGGGAGGAAAGGTACATATGTCTAAAATGTCCTGGAAGTGTTTGCTGTTGCTTGTGGAGTGTGTCTGTGCACTGAATTCGCCTGAATGTGCAGCTAGTCTTGGCGGTGGTGCATGTTGTCAAGGGAGCTAAAGTTTCAATGCGTGACATCCCCACTCTTTGGAAAGGGTACTCTGTTTTTCCTTAACTGCCATCAGTCAGGCTATGTTGGAGTGATTTTGTAGTCATGCTGGTCCAGGAATTATGCGAGAGGCTAGGATTTTTGTGGGTGATATCTTTTATTGGACCAACCGCACAGTTGGGATCAACTGCGACAAGGTTTCGAACATGAAGCATTCTTCAGCAAGTCTGAAACAAGAAACAGGCAGGGTGATGATTAGAAACAGTATCAGTCAGGCAAGCAATTCAGACCTCTCACATGATCCTGCTCATCATATAGTTCTAGTAAATAATATTCCCCAACACTTGCATGTTTTTAATCATCAAAGCACTTTGCAAACATTATAATATAATGCTTTGTGCTTTTTAACTTCAAAGCAGTCTGCAAACAGTAATTAGGCCTAATTACAGCTTTGTGACAGCGTGAGACATTACTACCCTGTTATACAGGAGACAGTGAGATGCTGGGATGGATTCTGCTTCCAGTTACTCCTTATCCAGAATTTACCGTATAGTGAGGTTCTGACTGGATAAAGGCAACTTGCTTGCCCTGTCTGCATTGGACAGATACCCCATTGCTACAGGGGTAGTCAGCAACAGGTTTTTCCTTCCTCCAAAGCATTAATACTGCTTGAGCTGCTACTGGAGAGGACAGTTTTCAGCCCAGTGGATGGAGTGCTTCAGTAAGACTGGACCCTGAAGCACATCTGTGGCCTGAATCCCATATTGTTCTGCTACATCTAGTTCATTTTTCTGTACCAGCATTGAAAACAGTTTTGTCCCATTTTTACATAAATGTTTGGCTGTTTTCAGCAATGGGGAAGTGTAGAAGAAATGGGAGGGAGTGACTGCTGACAGCCAGTGTTGACGATGGATATTTTTCCTAGTGCAAGCAGACTTACTGAGGTAGTGTTCGAATTCTGGTGCTTAGTGCCTCACCCTTTGCACATGTCGCACTGCTCTCTATTAGACAGAATTGGTGCCATTTCCTTAGACCCTACCACCATGGACTGCGTGTGAGGCGAGCACCTAATTCTGCCTCCCCATCTTGCATTTGTAGTGTAAATGGAGCCCTGGTTCTTTGGCTCTTTGAGAAACAAGAATCAGCTTATGTATGGGCCTTTCATAACTGCAGGTTTGCTTAAAAAATATTTACTTTAAGTTTGTCTTAGATGTACAGTTCAGACATAAAGTTTGGAAGAAGTAGAAGAAGCTGTGCTCTAGCTTCTCTCAGTTGAACACAGCTGCTGATTCACAGCCTGGCAATTTCAGGCGGACCTGTTTTTATTCTGGTCCTGGGCAGGTGTGAAACAGAGTCATTTCCTCTGTGCTGCTGAAAACTAGTCAGACAAGGTGGACGTGCCAGGGTCCGTATGAAGCTAAAACTAGAGAAGGACAGAAACACTGTGTTTATAAAATATGCCTGTCATGATGGTATGGAAAGCCCTATAAGCAGCTAAGATCTGTAGGCCAGAACATTTGTTAATGACCTGTCTGTAGATTGCTTCTGGTTTTGTTAGAGCATCTGACTCTGAGAATGCTGCTACAATTCATTGTGAAAGAGGAGAGCTGCCTGTGGTGAGAGACACCCAGACAGTCATTAAGAGGAAAACTGAGTAGCAATTTTTTTGGACCATGTGATGGTGTTGTACACGTTCTGGCTGGTTAAGCAGTTACTATTGCATTTTATCTTACTGCCTTAAACACAGTAATGTGGTATGTCTACATTGCACGAAGCAGTACTGTGGAAAGATACCTGAGCTTGCCTCTATGCTAGCTCAGAAGCAGTGTTAGTCCTCCTTCCAGCGCACAAGCAGCTTTGCACACAGCTGGCTTGGGTCATGGCACTGCATTGGGCAGTGTAGACAAACTCATGGATGTTGGGAGCTTCACTGGATTCAGTTCAGTAATTCAGCGAACAGCTCGGAGTAGTACCTGGAATGCATGCCACAGCTCACATTTCTAAAACATGATGCTATAGCAGTTTGTGGTATTTGTGTGATAACTTGTTGTTTCTTGTTCATAAGTATATTATACCTGACTAACCTCCCTCCAAGGTAATAGGCTTGCTAGGCTTACTAATTATTATTAATAATGGTAATTACCACATGAGTAAGTACTCTCCAGCTATGCTGCTGACCTGCTCTGTGACCTTAGGTGAGTCACTTCAGTGTTCTGTGGCACCATTCCCTCACCTGTGAAATGGGGATAATAGCATTGGAGGATTCTGTGACTGGTCTGGATGCAGAGCACTCTCTAGAAGTCTAACCAGGTTAAAGTCATATGGAATAATGGACTTTTTCTTGTCAGCTGTTCAAACAAGGAAGTCTACTTTGCCACCTTTGTTGTGGGTATGTGGAACGATCTTTTTGAAGGGTAGTGTCTGATCAGTGTGCAGAGATCTGCAGGCTGTGCAATGCAAGCTGGCAACGATACCACTTTCCTGTGCTCTGAGGGGATAAGGCTGTTTTGTTTCATAGGGTGATCAGCTGCCGAAGTAGAGATCAGTAACTCAGTTGCATTTGAGGTTACTCCACAATTCTTACTCTATCTGCCTTGAGCTACAGAAAGAGCATTAGGGCTGTGCGAAGTTTCAGTAGCCGATTCGATTTGGAGATTTGGCAGCCGAATCTCCTAATCCAAACTGAATCAGCAGACTCATTGGGTAGGCTGGGCCGGGCTGTGCTCTGGGAGACTAGCCCTATCCTCTCGCTGCCAAGCTGCTCTCTACGGGGTGGGTGGAGCCAGGGCTGCAATCCGGGCAGCTAGCCGCAGCCCAGAGCACAGCCCTGGCTCCATCCACCCCGCAGAGCACAGTGGAGAGGGTGTTGTGGGGTGGCTGCAGACACCCTAAAATTCCCCATAGCTCCTGCTGCCCGCCCCGATCCATGTGCACGCACCCGCCCCCATGCCCTGCTGCTGTTCACCCAGCCAAGACGCAGTGGGGAGAAGCCACAGTATCATAGTACTTAGTGTCGGACAGGACCTTCAAATCAGCAGGTCCTGATGATCACCACCCCAGAGTGATGAGGGAATTGGCAGATGTCATTGCGGGACCCCTGGCACGGCTTTACGAGCACTCATGGCGCTCTGGCGAGGTGCCGGAGGACTGGAAGAGGGCCAATGTGGTTCCCATTTTCAAAAAATGGGGGAAGGAGGACCCAGGAAACTACAGGCCCGTTAGTCTTACCTCGGCCCTGGGGAAGGTCTTTGAGAAAATTATCAAGGAACACATCTGTGAGGGGCCAGGAGGGGAAATCATGCTTAGGGGCAGCCAACATGAGTTCATTCAAGGCAGGTCCTGTCAGACCAACCTGGTGGCCTTCTACGACCAGGTCACAAAATCCTTGGACACAGGTGTCGCGGTGGATGTAGTCTTTGTGGACTTTAGGAAGGCGTTCGACACTGTCTTTCACCCCATTCTCATTAAAAAATTAGGCGACTGGCTTTGATACCTAAACAGTTAGATAGGTTGCAAATTGGCTGGAGGGCCGCACCCAGAGAGTGGTGGTGGACGGGTCTTTTTTGACCTGGAGGGATGTGGGCAGTGGGGTCCCCCAGGGCTCAGTCCTCGAGCCCACACTGTTCAACATCTTTATCAGCGACTTGGACGAGGGGGTGAAAAGCACCTTGTTCAAATTCACGGATGACACCTGCACCTGGGGAGGAAGAACCAGCAGCATACCTACAGGCTGGGGAAAGCCCTTCTAGTTAGCACAGAGGCAGAAAAGGATCTTGGTGTCATTATTATTGATTCCAAAATGAACATGGGCCGCCAATGTGGGGACGCAGTCAGGAAGGCTAACCGCACCTTGTCATGCATCCATAGATGCATCACAAGCAGGTCCAAGGAGGTGATCCTCCCCCTCTATGCGACATTGGTCAGGCCACAGTTGGAGTACTGCGTCCAGTTCTGGGCGCCACACTTCAGGAGGGATGTGGACAGCATGGAGAGGGTGCAGAGGAGGGCCACTCGCATGATCAGGGAGCAGCAGGGCAGGCCCTATGAGGGGAGGCTACGGGACCTGAACCTCTTCAGCCTCCACAAGAGAAGGCTGAGAGGGGATCTGGTGGCCATCTGCAAACTGACCAAGGGGGACCAGCAGGCAATGGGAGAGTCCCTGTTCCCCCGAGCACTACCAGGAGTAACGTGGAATAACAGCCATAAGTTGACCGAGAGTAGATTCAGGCTAGATATCAGGAGGCACTACTTCACAGACAGGGAGGATAGGATCTAGACCAACTTCCAAGGGGAGAGGTCCTTGCTCCTACCCTGGGGGGTCTTCAAAAGGCAGCTAGATAATCACCTAGCTGGGGTCATTCAACCCCAGCATCCTTTCCTGCCCATGGCAGGGGGTCAGACTTGATGATCTGCTCAGCTCCCTTCTGACCCTACCAACTATGAAACTATAAACAAATCATCAGGTCTGACCCCCTGCCCCAGGCAGTAACAAGTGTGGGGTCATAATAACCCAGCCAAATATCTGTCCAGCCTCCTCTTGAAGATCCCCAAGGTAGGAGAGAGCACCACCTCCCTTGGGAGCCCTTTCCAGACCCCAGCAGCCCTAACTGTAAAGTAGTGTCTCCTGATGTCCAGCCTGAACCTTCCCTATAACAATTTGTGGCCGTTATTGCTAGTAACCCCCGGTGGTGCCCGGGGGAACAGAGCCTCACCCAATCACCTGGGGGGACCAGTGGGAAGTTTATAAACGGCCACCCGATCCCCTCAGCCTTCTCTTCTGGAGGCTGAATAGGTTCAGGCCCTTTAGCCTCTCTTCATAGGGCCTGACCCGCTGCCCCTTGACCATGCAAGTGGCCCTCTGCATGCTCTCAATGCTAGCCACATCCCTCTTGAAGTGTGGCACCCAGAACTGGATGCAATACTCCCAACGGCAGCCTGACCAATGCTGCATAGAGGGGAAGGATCACCTCCCTGGACCTGCTTGTGATGCATCTGTAGATGCATGACAAGGTGCGGTTAGCCTTACTGACCGCTTCCTCGCGTTGCTGGCTCATGTTGATCCTGGAGTCAACTATGACTCCAAGATCCCTTTCTGCCACTGTGTTGACAAGAAGGGTGTTCCCCAGCCCATAGGTGTGTTGCTGGTTCCTTCTCCCTAGACGCAGAACTTTGCACTTTTCTGTGTTGATTTCCATCCTATTCTCATCTGCCCACCTCTGTAACCTGTCTGGATCTAGCTGGAGTCTGTCCCTCCCCTCCAGTGTGCCCACCTCACCCCACAACTTGGTGTCATCAGCGAATTTACAGTGTGCTTTCCACCCCCACATCCAGATCGCTGATAAAGATGTTGACCAGTACAGGCCCCAGGACTGAGGCCTGGGGGACTCCACTGCCCACATTCCTCCAAGTCGAAAACGACCCGTCCACCACCACTTTCTGGGTGCAACCATCTAGCCAATTTGCCACCCATCTGACTGTGTGGGCATCAGTGCCACAGTCACCTAGTTTTTTTTTTTTTTAGAGAATGTGGTGAGAAACCGTGTCAAAGGACTTCTTAAATTCCAGGAAGATGACAGTCACCTCGACGCCCTTGTCCAGGGACTTTGTGACCTGCTCATAAAAGGAAACCAGGTTAGTCAGGCAGGACCTGCCCTCAATGACCTCACATTGGTTGACCTGAGCATTACCTCCCCTGCTGGGCCCTTGCAGATGTGCTCTTTGATCATTCTCAAAGGTGTTCTCAAGGACCAAGGTAAGACTGACTGGTCTATAATTGCTGGGGTCCTCCTTTCTCCCCTTCTTGTAAATGGGGACCACACTGGCCCTTTTCCAGTCCTCTGGTACCTATCCAGTGCCCCACAAGTGCTCATAAAGCTGTGCCAGGGGCCCCGCTATGACCCTCGCTAATTCCCTCAGCACCCTTGGGTGAAGAGCACCTGGACCTACTGATTTAAACATGTCCAGCCCCTCCAACAATTCCCTAACTAGGTCATCCCTAACCCTAGGCATGGCGGTGCCTCCCCTGGATCTATCCATAATCCTAGTGGGGAAACTGTCCCAGTCCCTGTTAAGGAATTTGGAGGCAAAGAATTTGTTAAAGAGGTCAACTTTTCCGTTAGCTGCAATCGCCAGATTGCCAAGCCTGTCCTGTAGGGGCCGCACGTTACCCCGGTGCCTTCTTACTCCCTATGTATTTGAAAAAGGACTTTTTGTTATCCCTAATTCTGGTCGCTAGCCCTAGCTCCATCTCTGCCTTGGCCTTCCTAACAGCATCACTACAGTCCTGAGCAACAGAGGTGTAATCCTTCTTGGTGATAGCCCCTTGTTTCCACTGTTTGTAAACCTCCTTTTCTGCCCTCAGGTATCCCTGGATGCCTTTGCCGAGCCATGGGGGCTTTTTAGCACTCCTGCCCTACTTGGTGCACACTGGGACTGACTCCCTTTGAGCTTGGAGGATTGTTCCCTTTGTGGAACAACCACCTGTCTTGGACTCCCATCTCATTGAAGCTCCAAGACCCCAATGCCTCTCCTACTAACCTTCTTAGCTTACAGAAGTCGGCCCTCCTGAAGTTGAGGACCTCTGCCTTGCTGCTTGCTTTTACCACCCTGCACTGGATAGTAAATTCCAGCAGGTGATGATCACTGTCGCCCAGGTGGTCCAGTACCTGCAGACCCCTCACCAGGTCGTCGCCTGTGGCAAGGACCAAGTCCAGCAAGGCTATTCCCCTGGTGGGACTATGCACCTCCTGGGTTAGGTGGCGGTCCTGTATCCTGGCTAGGAACCTACGTGAGCAATTGGACCTGGCTGATTGCTTCTCCCAGCAGATGTCTAGGTAGTTTAGGTCACCCGTGACCACCACATCCCTTGACTTTACAGCCTCCATGAGCTGACCTGAGAATTCCAGGTCCAGCTCGTCCCCCTGGTGAGGCGGTCTGTAGTAGACGCCCACTATCAAGTCCCTTCCCCACGACCCCCTTGCATTCTTACCCAGCGCACCTCATTTTGCCCCTCCTCTGACCCCATCCTGATCATTGAGGACGTATATTGCTCTTTGACGTATAGCACTACACCCCCCACCCTTTTCCCTGCTCTGTCTCACCTGTATAGCATGTAGCCCTCCATGTCCACTGCCCAGTCATGGGTAGAATCCCACCAGGTTTCTGTGAGCCCCACTAGGTCTGGGTTTTTGCTAGCTAGCAGGGGGGTGAGTTCCTCCTGCTTATTCCCCATGCTTCAAGCATTTGCGTACAGGCATTGGAGGCCTCCTGTAGGTGCCCGTGCCACCCCCTTGTTCCCAAGCCATGACTTGTCCGGGAGGCTGGAGCGGCCCCCTGCTCCCAGTGCAGCCATGCCCACATCCCACAAACCACCCCCACCCCAGCTGGACAAGAAGCGGCAGGGCACAGCCCTGACTCCCAGCGCCTTCCACCCAAAGTGAGCTGCGCCTGCATCGCGTACCCTGCTACACACACACACCCTGGCTGGACAAGAGGCAGCAGGGTATAGCCCGTGCTCCCAGCACTGCCACACCTGCATCCTGCGCACCCCCGCCCTGGCTGGGCAAGCGTCAGCAGAGCCCCCATTCCCAGCGCCTTCTACCACCCATCCAGAGCACAGCTTGGCCCAGCCCACCCTGTGCAGATCTGGGGACACATGCCTGCTCACATGCCCTCCCAGACCAGTGGCGGGAGCCCCCCTCCCCAAGTCCTGTGCCCCCCCCACCCCCAATCCCACCCTCGCTGTGGGGGCATTCATCTGCCCCACACACACACCTCTTCCCTCCCCCCTCCACCCACCACAACAGACTTATCAGCTGGAGGCAGCTGTGTCCAGTGTGGTCAAGGACTGCTGCCTGTTTAGTCTATGACCGAATCTCCGAATCAGCGCCAAATCTTTGGATCCGAATCGGCCAAATCCAGTCAGGACAGTGATTCAAATCACCGAATCAAATCACTGTCCCTCTGAATTGGCCAAATCCAGATCGAATACTTGACGCTTCACATAGGCCTAAAGATCATTCCTTTCCTTCCTAGCCCTGGAGATCTCTGACCAGTGGAATTGTATTGCTTGCAGATTGCTTCAGGAAGAGTAGGGGTGGCATTCAGGTTGTCTCCATGGAGCCTGGCGGATCCACAGGCTGTTCCTCTCATGGTTCCTGTTGTGCACTAGGGGGTTGCAGAGGTTGTCCTGGTTTAGGAGGAGCAACCTTACCCCTACAGCCAGTGGCAGTGATGGGGCGGTGCAAAACTGAGCGACAGAGAATTATCCTTTGTCGCGAACATTGTGAGTCTTCTGCGTTGAACTGCAAGTTGGCGATGCTTGGGAGTGTAGCAGCATTAGCAAGGGGCATGCACAAGCTCCTGAGCCTGGGGTGACTAGTCTGTCTCTACTATCTGAAAGCAAAGGAATGGCTGTTACCTCTCCCAGACAGCTCTGAATCACAGACATCCTGAAGGAGCCACCCACTGCCCTTTTTTCTCCCATTGGATCTGAATTGAGAAAACTAGTCTGGGAGAGGGTAACTTTTTGTTTTATTTTGGTTTTGGGTTTTTTTCTTTCTTTCCACAGAGCTTTCATATCCAGGCCAGCCTTTATACCCCCTCTGCCCAGTAACTGTAGATTGGCACATGCTTCCTGCCTCAAGCTACTGAGCCTGCACAGGGTATGACTTCTTAAAATGCTGGCACAAGTCACAAGTATTTAGGGACAGGGGAGAGGATTGAAGGGCAGGGGTTGGGACCCTTTCAGACTGAGCTAGAGTGACTCTTTAGGAGACCCATGGAAACAAGGCTTTGATGTTGCCCAGATCTCCCTGTTGCTTGTATGATTAAGGACAAATACTGACAGCAGAGTACAGTAGATGAGACAACAAAGGGCTTTTAGTAGGTGATTAAATATGGAAGCAAAGCCGAGGCTTTCATGTTACCACAGAAATCATCATTTTTGGCATGCTTGGTGTGGTTTCAAAAGCATGCCGGGGGAAGGAGGGAGGGCTGCCTTATTCACTGACGATGCACTGAGGTCAGGGCTCAGGTGAGTAATTGCTGCAGCGGGCGGTGGGCTTCAACTCTTTAGTTGCTGGGAAGGGAGCAAAGCAGCTACTTGCATCATTTTGTGCAGGGTCAGCGTGCATTTATGCACGGCTTACGAGGGGATAACGATGCACCACTACTCAGATGCACCTGGGCCTGCAGGCATTTGTCATCCAGGCTATCAATATAGGGGAGCCTGCATGTAGGGTGAATCCACTTGGATGGTTTCACCTTTTCATCCCTGACATTTCAGGGTGGCTAAGGCAATGGCCAAGGTGGATACTCTCCTGAGGGGAAAAGGGAGGCCAGTGGCAGGTGGAGGGAGGACAGATAGAGGGTGTGGGTAGGGCAGAAAAATGCTGGATCCTGGAAGAGAGGGAGCCATGACATGGAGGCTGTGGAAGGGAAAATGGAGATAAGCAGGGAGGCACAAGGATGCAGCTTGCAAAAAATGGCTGTGTCAGGAAGGATGTTCAGGAATGGGGCAACTGAGAGGCAGCTCTGCATGCAGGGAGGAGAGGCAGGCTGGAGTAATGACTGCTGTATCTGAAATGTTGAAGGGAAGGTGGTTAGGAGACCTGAAGAGCCTTGCAGGGAGCTGAGTGTGACCTAGACAGAGGTACGCTCGTGCCAGTGGGCCATATTTGCTGCTGGCCTGATATGCAGGCACTAAGGCTAAGTACTGACAGTCAGAAAGCCCAAGGCTGAATTGATTCAGTCTTTGCAGGTTAGTCTAAACTGCAGAGATTAAATTGAAACAGAAGTCCACAAACATTAACCTTTGATTCAGGAAATGCAGCCACATGTCTGCAAGTGTCTCAGCTCAGAAGCTGGGGGTGCTAGAGCATGGCTCTCTGGCATGTAGCCAGCATGGGCTGTGTGATCACTTTCTCTTCCTACTGCCCCCGAGATCTCTGAGATTTGCAGCCCATAATCATATCAGCAGGACTCTGCAGGGTGGCTTATCACTTCCTCTTCCTGCTTCCAGGTGCCTCTGGGATTTGTAGTCCACAGTCGCAGCCAGCAGTAAGTTTGAGCAGGGGAAAGCATCAGAACCCACCCAGGGTTTGCATGTGGGGGGTGCAGTCCCACCACCCCCTGCAGACTGGGCTGCATCCCCAGCAAGGCTTCCCATCCCTCCCCCACCCACTTGTCAGCCAGCCCTCACTGCTCCAATGAGGGAGCAGAGGGGCAGGGCCAGCCCTGCTCTCTGGAGCACACAGCACAGACCCCCCCAGGGCTGCAAAACATTCTGGGATGCTGGAGGACTGTGATTTAACTTGAACCAGGAAGGGGTCTGGGACAGGAGTCTCATAAACTGGCTTGACCCAAATCAGTTGAGTCTGATGCTACATTCAGCCAGGTTTCAGCCATTTTGAAACTGGTTTATGTGCACTGACCTTCTGTTCTGTTACAGGTTTAAGCCAGTTTCTGATTGCTTAAACTGGTTTATGTGCAGCTTTTGTCCCTAGCCCAAAGGGTTAAATGTCAGATGAGAACATAAAGACTATTCTGCAGAGTTCATTCCTTAAATTGAGAATAAAGGGCTGTGTCTTCATCCCAGTAGTCTCCCAAAGCACTGCCAACCTTCACAGAGCACCATGTTGTGCCTCCTGCCAGTTGCCCCAAGTGCATTTTCATAGGAGCCAGTTATGTTCTGGACCAGATCTTCAGAGGTCACTGGAAGGTATGTGTGAGCGTAGAACAGGCAGCTGCACTTGGTTTGTGCCTCTGTTCAAGGCCTGGAGGTTTATGAAACAGTTCAGGGGACTGACTTGCTCACCAAATTCACTGGGGAAGGAAAAGAGGAAATCAGCTTAATGTGCAGCAAAGAAGATTTAGGTTTAGTATCAAGAAAAAGTTTTTACTAGGAGAGGGGTTATTTAAGCACTGGAGCAGGCACCGCTGAAATATTATGAAATTTCTTTCCTTGGAAGCTTTTAAGGGCTGGTTGGATAAATATCCGATGGGTGGCCCCAGTATACCTGATCTGGACTCCATGATGGTGCAGGGGACAGGTGACACTCGAGCTTAGTTCCAGCCCGGCATTTTCTGTCATCATTCCAGATTCCCATGACTCTGTTTGCCTGCATGGACCCATTTTACAGAAGGGGCTTCAAACAAGTGTCAGGAGTCTTATCTAAGAAGGTCCTGTTGCAAAGCCAGGGCGCAATACAACAAATACATATAAAAAAGCATAATTGAGTGTATCTTCCAGTAGCCCTGAGACAAAGCAGCCTGAGAAATCTACAGCTCAGCAATCTACATTTCAAGGAAACATTTCCCTCCGGTAACCAGTCAACCACCAGACAACCACATACAGCATGGGATTTCCCAAAAGGTCATCCCAGAGCCCAATTTGTGTGTGCCACACACAGTTTCCCAGGATAACAGCACAAGTGGCAATGTGTAAAGGAAACTTTTAACCATTTTAAATAAATCCTATTCTTTTATTGTTGCTTATGGAGACTTTGGAGAACCCTGCTCACTGCATTTTGTTCAGCAGCTCACAGTCAGTAGCCCTGAGATTTAAACTGCCAGTAGCTGCAGGCTCAGTAGATTCAGCAATTTCTCATCCCCAAAGTTTGTTCCATCCCTGAGCCTGTGACAGTCTGTTATTATACACATGCATATGTAGTATGCCTAGATATGGCCTTTACAGAGAGAATTTGTAAATCTGTAGCACGATATAGTACCATATTACTATAGGGTTTATTCCAGGACAGACCATCTATAGCTGGGTGGGCACAGGCTGTGTTGTATTGTTCATGGGTCTGTGATTTCAATGAAGTTGTTATTTGGTAGCAAGCATTTAGCCACTGAATCTGCATGAGCTATGACTTGTGCACTGCAATTGGCTTTGTGTATGCAGGTCTTAATGGGTGAGGTGCCATCTGTTTACCCAGACTGCCACCTGTTGATAGCTTTATTGGTAAATTGGCCCAAACAAATCCCTAGGGATGAATGAAATTCACTGGAGATGAGTGAGTTGTGTCAGAATGAGTTTGGCTGTCAAGATCTATTTTTCTCACTTATGCTGGTTTTACATTGGTATAATTCATGGGCTTCAGAAGTTACTCTTGATTTACATCAGTCTAAGTCAGAAGAGACCTAGACCAGTTACATTTTAAACAACTGGCTGGAGTAGTTTTTTTCTGAATTCCTTTGATTTATTGTATATGTTGAGACTGATAGATTATCTGGAGTCTGGTTTATGTGTGGATGTATATTAAATCTAGAACTAGAAATGCACCCTTAGCTTATATGGTGAGCACATATGGTATAGATATAGTTAAATACTACTAACATAGTAAACTCTCTGAATTTGAAACTGAAGTCTGTCCTTTCAACTCTTCCTCCCCCCACCATCACACATGCATTCATCTATTTTATGGCTGTAGGTTGCTGGTGCATGTTGGTATGTCATTCTTTTTTTTTTTTTAAATACAGATATACTTTGAAAAATGATTATTATGTTTATTTTCCTTTCAGACCAAATACATTCTTGGTGTAACTTCTAACCACACTGGAGTTGGATCAGGTGTGACTGCTTTGCAGTGGCTTCCAAATCAAATGTACTTAATTTACACGTAAAAAATTGGAAGAAGAAAAATATAAAGTGTGTGCTTCTCATTTCTAATGCTATAACTTTGTACTGGAATAATCTCAGCCTCCAGAACCACTGACCACAAGTAGATATCTGCACTAGCATTGCAGAGAGAACAGGAGCAAGCAGGAACCTGGGATGTTAGCAAAGGCAGAGGTGTGAGGAGTTGTGTAAAAATATGCTATAAATAACCATTCAAGTAACATGGTTTTTCCATGTGCACAGTGCCTAGCCCAGCAGGACTCCAACCCTGATTGAAGGCTTTGGGTATTATCATCAGATAAACATTGACTGCTAATAACGATTAGAAAAGAAAGATGGGGTAGAGATGAGGTCCCCATGTTAGACTGTCATTCTCAAAAGCTCATTATGTCTTCTCAAACTCTCTGATGCACCCAGCCATAAAATGCCAATGTTTCTGTACTTGTACTTTGCCTATTGGATGGCTCTCGGTTTGGAAATGGAGTGTGAGGTACTAACGGGAAACTTTTTTTTTAACAGGGAGAAGACTTCGAGGAAAAGCCTTCTACAACGTCAATGGTAAAGTGTACTGTGAAGAAGACTTCCTAGTAAGTAAGATTTCAAACACTGTTGCTGTTTATGAACTGAACGTGTTTCTCTTATGCTGGCTGATAAACAGGGTGAGGTTGATTCACCTTGGGGCCAGTTTTTGCTCCTACTGAAATCAGTGGGAGTCCTGCCATTGGTTTCAGTGGGACATGATTGGCCCCTTACTCTGAAGTGGCAGCCGTAAAAGCAAGCATCTAACTGCTCACAAACAGTCTCAAGTGTTCTTTCTGAGAATAAACACTGGAGCTGTTCAGATTTTCAGTTCGAATTGCAGCTGCAAACTTGCCAGGCCTGAATACGAACTCAAACATCTGGAGAATACCAATCATAACTAGAAGGAAGACTTGTTTGACCGTAGCGTGTCATTGCTGAGTAGAATGTTGTATCGTTTTAATTGTAACTGCTGCAAACAGTGTGGAGCTGCATTGCGATTAGCTGAAAGTCAAGGAGCTAATTTTCTCTCACTTTTACAAGCATTGTACAGCATTAGTGGCTGAGCCACAAAAAATGGAGCACACTGCTGAGCTGGTTTTCCAAAATGAAAATGTTCTTGCTGTTAAAAGAGAGAATTCTAGTAGTAATTCACACAGAAAGGGAATGAACTGATGGTGACAAGCTGCATGTAATCACAATTATAAGAGGACAGCATGTTTTGGAACTAAAATTGGAGAGGACTGCAAAATGTTAGCCTGTGGGATGACAAATTAAGGAATCAGTATGTTGGATTGACAATATCTGGTTCCTGATTTATTGAAATAGCATCCTTTTGCAGGTTCAAGGGCTGAAGATACATTCAGTCTACTCATTACACATGTATTAATATCTTTTCAACAAAAACCTGCACTAAAAGCTTTTTAACTAGTAGTTTAGGCTGGTCAGATTTATTTCTCATCACTGTAATGCATTGAAGTCTAAAAAATCTCTAGGATAGTTGTATCAGGCCTCTCCATGTATCAGTGAACTCCCACATTTCCATCCTACATCACCACAAGTAAAGCCAGTCAGCAAAAAACAGGTATAATTAAAAAAAAAAAAAAAAAAGAAATGTGTTCATTTGAAATTCATTACATTTGGTTTTGTTTGTTTGGGGGTTTTTTATTTTGGTGGGGAAAATTCTATTCCTCCTTCCTGTCGCTTCCACCATTTTCCAAGAGAGGAATTTTACCCAACACAAGGACACAAAACATTTCAGTACCTTTTACAAAAATTTTAAAGTACCAAATATGTTTTTGTTTTGAATAAGAAAGTTTTTGAGGAATTGAGTTACTTTTTGCACAACATTGAAATTCAATCAAAATGCTACTTTTCGTTCAGTTTTCTGTTTTGGGCTGAGAATGTTAGCCAGCTACAGTCCCAGCCCAGTTCCACCCGGATTCTCTTCTCCTATAGTCCAAACATTTAGTTATCCAGACTCAGACACATACTTTATTCTGACTTTGCAATTTTCTTTTTTAAGATGGCACATTTTTTATCATTACCGATCAGGCCAAACCTGAAATCTTTTAGTATAAGAAACAAAGGAAAAAGCCCTTTTCATTTGAAAAACTTGAAGTTTCCAGCAGGAAGCAGTCACTTCTAGTCTTTTTTTCAGCAAATTGCAATTTTCCAGTAAAAAATAAAAAAGTTGGCTTAGCTGTACTGAGCTCTGCCCATTCCATCAACCATTTGCCCCTCACCATGTTCCAAGAATCAATTCAAAGAGGGGGAAGCTTGGTAAGAGATGGGTTGGGGATCAACTTCCTGCAACAATCAAGCTCTAGCCTACTCAAGGCTACCAAGTTGTCAGCTCTGCTGACCCTTAATGGATCTGTAGGAGTCTCAGGAGAGAAAGGAGAGGCAGATTAAGAGCCTTGCCAAAGAGCTTGGGAGGCAGCAGAAGGAATGGCACTCTGAACCTGTCACTGCCTGTGCTGTAAACCTGTTGCTTCACAGTGTGTGCGTCCTCCCTCGGCTTCCCTTGGCACAAATCACAACAGGAATGCAAGGAATTGCCCTACTTTCTCTGTGAAAAGGCCTAACCTCGTTGTGTGGTTTAGTCTAGAGTTGCCTAGGTCTGAAGCTATGTGTTACAGCGCAGACATTAGCCAGAGGCAGGCAAAGGAAAGGGGAGCCTTCAAGTCTGTTTGCAAAAAGGGTCATTTTAACTGCTGCAGACTCCTAAACCATTGAACAGTTTTACTCCTAACTGCTTTGAAAACTCAGTCTTTTCTCTAAGAATATGAGCCCTGAGTCTGGCACTGATACACAGTGCTTTTATACTTAACTCAGAGATGTAATCTCCACAGTAAATGTCAGTCTCATAGCAGCCTTAACTATGGGTTCCTTCCTCCTACCTCCACAAGAGTGATTTTAGAGCACTTAGGGAGAGGGCAAACTCTGTGTGATGAGGTGATCTGCTCCACTTCCCTCCCAGCGTGTGATTCTTTGGCCCAGTTTGGGTGTTGATGGG
>NW_005842290.1:856178-861565 GCF_000455745.1 Alligator sinensis | reverse complement strand
AAAGCAGCTGTCAAATTTGGAATAACCAAATAATTGGGAGCCACTTTGAGGTTTACTGCTAAAGTATTTTAGATTCCAGGGGCACACTTTGCCCTGTTCAGCATGGGAAGCCCAGCCTAGGAGGCAGGTGGTGTAGCCCCAGAGGTTGTGTTGACTAATAGCTGCCCTGCAGCAACTGCGTACAGGCTGCTTCACCCCAGCATCCTGGCCCTGCCTTAAGCTTTGTTCCTGCACAGGGGTTTTCTCCCTTAAATGCTGTGAGACCCAGAGCTGCAGATCTAGCCAAAGTCTGTCCCCACGCCTGTGTTATAAACAGATGTTTAAAAGGAGATAATTTTAAGTTGCTTGAGAAGGGGAGAGCAAACAAAGAGCCTATATTACAATTCTAACCAAGGCAGCCAAATGTTGTCTGCCACGAGCATCCACTCTCAACCCCGCTTTTGTTTGCAGCCTGAACAGCACCACAGGATGATGCAGTACAAGGCAATCCTCTTGCAGTTTCCTCCAGCTGCAACCTTGCAGTTCTGTAACCACGTCGTCCTGATACGCTACAAACTGAACGTCTGGTAGGGCACAGGTACCGCAGCTGCAGCAATCAAGGCAGGGGCGGTGTCTGAAAAGTGCCCACTGCTCTGGGGCCTGGTAAAATTCACATAGTAATAGCTGAACCTGGCACCGTGCAGCCTGCACATGGACAGCAACGTAGTATTGCCATTGTCTCCCAGAGACAGATGCGGCATGTCAATATTTCATTGCCCGCAGTCCCTCAGAAGTAGCAGTGGTATACATGA
The DNA here is from genome assembly GCF_000455745.1 of Alligator sinensis. NCBI lineage: Eukaryota > Metazoa > Chordata > Crocodylia > Alligatoridae > Alligator > Alligator sinensis. The sequence goes on along the minus strand of NW_005842290.1, from coordinate 860,774 downwards.
CCCTTTCCTTTGGCCTCTCAGCAAGACACACAATGATGGGAAGCAGCTGACTTACAAATATAATGCAAATTAGGGTCAAGGGTTGAAGTGATTTAAGCCTCATTGCCACCTGGAGAAGAACCCATCACAGTTCTATCCTGAGCATGGGGGGAGGGCAGGGGTAGCAGAGTGGGTTGTAATTCCTGTGCAGCTCTGCCTGTCTCTTGTCATCTCCTCCACACACTCCTTTCAGCAGCTGCAGATGCTGCCTCCTCTTCTTTTTGTCCCATACTGTGGAGATTTTTTGAGGCAATAAACCCTGAGTAAGAGGTTATTAAGAAACAGTGCCCTTCTTGGTAGCCACAGCAAATAGCAAATGAAAAATGAGATTTCAAGGTGTTGTTACAGTTCTTATGGCAATCCTCCCAAGTCAGACACCCTCTGGGAGAGGTTGGTTGTAGCCTGCTATTTTGTAATAATCTTTAGAAAAATTAAAGTAACTGGAACAGCGTGGATGATGCCATGGTGCTGCTCATGCTCACCTCATGTACTTAGCTGTGTTTTTTAAGTAGAGCAGCATCTCTAGAGCAGAGAGTTCTCAGAATCTGTGGCTTGCACAAAACGGCCACTTGAACATATTCATTCCCTATCCCTCCTTCAGCAGAGACAGCTGAGCCTTTTGGTTCTCCAAAGTTGATAAATAGAGTTTATTGCAACTTTGTGGATTATGAAGATGAGACCATAAAAACTGACGTTCTCTCTGATCCATGTGAGCACTGGGAACTTCTCATCAGGGCTGGACAAGCAGCTCCTGCATTCTCAGTCTGGCATTTCCGGTGCTGTTGTGCACTATGACGTGCCAACACTCTGGGTATCTGCCTTGAAATCCCAGAAGCAGCTTCACTTCAGGGCTGCAATGATCCTTGAGCCTGTTCCCAGAGGAGTTTGGCACCTATGGAAGCAGCAAATAAGTGTCCAGGTTTTCAGAAGAGTTCGGCATGGTGGGTGCTAAGCTTCTCTGAACATCTGTCCAAGAAGCATTGCAGTGGGAGTGGCTCATAGTTGAACATTTGAAAATCTGGCCCTGAGCTGTTCTGAAAAGCCAGCTGATAGCGTGCAAAGCATGTTGTAGAAATGTAGACATTAATTATTAGAACCATTTTGAGCAGACTCTGCTGCACAGCCAAACAGAAGCCAGGGCCTAGGTACACCCAGCTTAAAAATTTAGCAAAGCACATTCTTCTAATAAATAGTTTCTCCCCATGTTTGGTCAGAGCGAAGTCCTGGATTATCTTTCTCTAAATTGAAAAGTGCTATTTTGCTCATTCCTTCCATTGAAGTGCTAGAAGCCACCATTGCCAACAGCAGGTGGACTTGCTGATTGGGCAGAGAGGAGGCGAGGGGTTAAATAGAACATGGATGAATGACATGGGGAATAATAATGTTAGAGCAGGTAACGTGTCCTGTGCCAAGCCTAGGATTGGCAAACCCTACCAAATGCCTCATTCTGCGTCTGAGCGCAGCATCCTGATTGCAGCCCTTCACTGCAAACCTGCATCACATTGCCTCGGTGAAAGCTTAAGCCTGTATCATCTTGGTTAAATTCAGTAAATGAATTGGATGAAAAATGTATATGCTTCTACTTCCTCAGAAGGTGTTCTAGAGATGAACTAATCTCCAGTTTCCCGTGGAAGCACTATAATATAAATGCAAGGTACTTTTTACTGTAAATTCACAATTTTTTTAACTTTCTTTTATATTGATTTTCCTTTGCTTCCAGGGAAGATGCAGTTGCTATTTTCTTCTTCCTTTGAGGTAGCAAGCTGAGCCATTTCCAATCTTGCCTCTCTCCTCTTAGGACACTTACTCCATGAAAGGAAACAAAACAAATGACCATTTAATCCCCTCCTGAAAGCTGTTGGGGCACAGGTGGCTAACAAGCCAAATCAGGGACACTGTTCTGGGTGGAGTGAAAAATCAATGCTTCCCTCCATAATAAATAACTCGAGTCAGATGGCCTTGGTCTATTTTGTTGATAAATTGCTGTATAATTAGAGATGAAGGAAAATAGTTCAATAATTTAATCATGACCATTTTTTCTTTCCCTTTCAATGTTTAAATAGCACACAGAGAAATTTTAGATGAATGATTGTTGTTCTTGGCAAAAAGAGTTGAAAAATGTCACCAATGCATTCAGAATCTGAAATGGATTATGTCCTCTTGCCTTCCTTCAGATAGTGCTCCCCTCTCTCTCCTGAGGTAGCCCCACTTATTTTATTGCACAGAGATCTTGTGGCAGCTAAGAAATGAGAAAATTTCCCTTCTGGGAGATGAGATGGAAAATGAGCCGTGTGTGACAGATATTAGTTATGTGACTTAACGTACTCCAGGAGGGTACAGATACTATGGCAACGAAGGCAATAGAAAAGCCAGTTGTAAGCAGCACAAATAACACTGCCCAAGCTAAGGTTGCCTGACATGTCCCATCAGAAGACCATTTTTTCAGTTGCTCATGTTGTAAACCAAGCTTAAAGCATTTAAGATGGGTACCTTCATGGCAGGTTTCTGCCTCAAGATTAATTTCTTGGAAAGTTTCCGTTAAAGCAGTTCAGTTATTTCTACAGACAAAATTAGGACGAAAATATAAATTCTTACCAACACTTCATGGAGAAGCGTTGGGTGGAGTAAATGCAGAAGAGGACCAATTTCAGTTTGCAAAGGCAGCTACAATTTTGGCGTGTCCTGACCTTGGATTGTTTGACTTTGCAATTTCAGTGATGTTCTTTTACTATACAGTAGAGTTTTTTGTGTAATAAAGAACAGAGGACTCTGTCATATGTAGGGTTAGTTAAGACCAAGCATACTATACATATATTCATAAACAGATAGATGCATGAGGCAGTAACTGTACAGTTTGATGCAAGATGAAGGCTTGTTTCCACAGCAGTCAGTGCAAAAACTCCCACTGGCTTTAAAGGGAGCAGCTTTGGCTGAGCAAGGCCAACATGGGATGGGGAGAAGGAGAATGGAAACTTGCACCCAGGCACAGCCAGACAGCTGTACACGCTTCAGGGCGGTGACTGTGACGCCGTTTGTTTGTACAGCGTCTATCACAATGGGGCTCCAACCCTAATTTAGGCCTCTGGGCACTACTGCAATATCAGTATATAATAAGACACTGTTCTTTGCAGCTTTTGCATATGCTCTTTTCCAAGCCTGGTAGTGTGAGAAAAGGCCCATCCTGCTTGCTGGGGCCCTAGGAAGATAGTTTTTATTTAGTGTAATGGAAGCTAATGTCAGCTGGAGTCAGAGGTTTGATTTTCCATCGCAGTGAGGCTAAATGTTGTTAGCTGTCCCTTGAGAGGTGAGCTTTTGGATTTGTGCATTAGTCAGAAAGCCCCATCTCTGTTAACTGAGACTCTCCCACAGAAAACAGACTCCTTTTGAAAAGGTAAATGGTAAAAGCTGAAGCCTGTTAACTTCCCATCTGATGGGAGCAGTGGAATAAACATAGCTCTCTATAAGTTTAAGACTGTCTTATTTGCTTTTAAGTGCTGCCTTTCAAAAGGAAATGTGCTGTTAAAATGAACATTCCAATTATAAAGCAGACAGGCACGGGTGTTTATTGATATCTTCAACAGAATAATGGAGAGGAGATTTGCTGCAGTGTTCCTGGCATGTAATAGTGGAATCAATGTAATAGTGGAATATGTAAGCATCCTAAAGACCTGTGGCAATTCCACAGAGAAAATGCTTACAGGATCCTGAGCATTATTTGTATTCTACACAAACAATTCCACGTTCAAGGAACTACAGAGAAAAGACAGCAGTTAGGTTAAGTATCATTATAGCACTGAAACAAGGAAAACTGGTGTATGATACCTTAGTGTTATCTCTGTAGTAGGGAATGTGGTAAAAGAACTTATACTTCCCCCCTCCAAACTGATAACTGTCCAAGTATTTTGTTAACAGCTTGCAAGGTGCCAGCAGTCCTTGTTTTATTTTGTGAACTGATTTGAGTGCAGTGACGTGAATTATCAGGGTATTTTGAACTTGAAGGCTGTGTCATACCTAGAGATTCGGTCCAAACTGAAGAAGTCTTCAGTGTCTTGGGGTATTTGAATTGATTATTCTGATTCAGTCTAGGAGCTGTGGATTTGTTTCTTCATCCAAAATTCAAGACTGTGCAGAGCTGACTTTTGTTTGGGGTCATCATTAGTAATGATCATGTGATTTGGTTGCACTGTGGTATGAAGATGGCATATTAAGATTCATAGATGTTAGGGTCGGAAGGAACCTCAATAGATCATCGAGTCCAACCCCCTGCATAGGCAGGAAAGAGTTCTGGTTTCAGATTACTCCAGCCAGATGCCTATCTAACCTCCTGTCAAAGACCCCCAGGGTAGGGGAGAGCACCACCTCCCTTGGGAGCCCGTTCCAGACCTTGGCCACTCTAACTGTGAAGAAGTTCTTCCTAATGTCCAGGCTAAATCTGCTCTCTGCTAGCTTATGGCCATTATTTCTTGTAACCCCCAGGGGCGCCTTGGTGAGTAAAGCCTCACCAATTCCCTTCTGTGCCCCCATGATGAACTTATAGGCAGCCACAAAGTCGCCTCT
>NW_005842290.1:763252-855721 GCF_000455745.1 Alligator sinensis | reverse complement strand
TTCACTCCCTCGTCCAAGTCGCTGATGAAGACATTAAAGAGTATCATATCAGTCCAAGGACCGAGCCCTGCGGGACCCCACTGCCCACACCCTTCCAGGTTGAAACCGACCCATCCACCACAACTCTCTGGGTGCGACCCTCCAGCCAATTCGCCACCCACCGGACTGTGTGGTCATCCAAGTCACAGCCTCTTAACTTGTTCACCAGTATGGGGTGGGATACCGTATCGAAGGCCTTCCTGAAGTCTAAGTATACGACATCCACCCCTCCTCCTGTGTCCAGGCGTTTCGTAACCTGGTCATAAAAAGAGACTAGATTAGTCAGGCATGATCTACCTGCTACGAACCCGTGCTGGTTTCCCCTCAGCATAATTTGTCCTGCTGGGCTCTCGCAAATGTGAGGCTTGATAATTTTTTCAAAGACTTTGCCAAGGATGGAGGTGAGACCTGACTGGCCTATAGTTGCCTGGGTCCTCCTTCCTCCCCTTCTTGAAAATGGGGACCCCATTGGCCCTTTTCCAGTCCTCCGGGACTTGGCCCGTGCACCACGAGCGTTCAAATATTCCTGGCAGTGGCTCTGCAATAACGTCAGCCAGTGCCTTCAGTACCCTCGGATGGAGCTTATCCGGGCCTGCCGACTTACAGGCATCCAGTTCCTCCAAGTGACTCTGCACCATCTCAGGGTCTACGCATGGCAGTCTGGCGCCTTGCTGCTGCCTCTCTACAACCCCAGTGAGAGACTTGTCTTGCCCCCTCTCTTGAAGATGTTACGATTCCACTGAAGTCTGTGGCAAAAAGTCCATCAAATTTAAAGAGACCAAGTTCTCATCAAAGAAATAGATACTAGAGGACAGGGGCAGTGGTTGTTTTAAGGGTGCCATATGTAAAAAAACAAAACAAGGGTCCGCATCAGAGCGTTGGCCTTACGACTTGGAGAGGCAGTGGTGGACACTGACATCATTTCACCAGTAGCAAACTGCATGTCTGCTAACTGAAATCTGAGCCTTGAACTTTGAGACCAACTACAGTCCAGCAAAAATCTCCTAAATCTGTAAAAGAACAGTAACCACAGAGTGCACTGATCTGAATAATATGGTAAATGAGTAGGGATAAATGTCGATAAGGGCTAGAGCTCACCAAGACGAGTTCAGCATTTCCTGAATTAAGATAGTTGTTAAACTGGCCTCAGATTTGATTGCCATCCATCATACCCCATAGTGAGCTTGCCTCATGGTCATTAAAGTTGTGAATATTTAAAGGGGGAATGATCCTCTGGGAAAAGGCAGAAAAGACATGAGGCCATCATTATGAAATGGTTCTTATCACTGTCCTGCACTTGAATACATTTCTGAGACACTTTGCTGGACAGTGTAAAGTCAAGCTGGTCATATGTCTTGTGTCCTTTCACTAACCTTCCCTTGATCTATTCCTAGTCTTAATATCATACCAAACTTTATATTTCACAAGCTGAACTGCACTTAAAAGTGCACTTTTAATTGTGTTTAGCTCATGCCAGACACTTGTAAGTATATCATACTCATTTTATTCTTCTGTCAAAAAGGGAGTCAAAAGAAAGGCTAGCGAGAAAGTAATGGATTGAACTTCTGAAATAAATGCTTGTGTTGGCTGCAGTAGGTTTTGAATTGAAATCTCCTGACCCCTGTTTTGAATAAGATGCAGATTGTTTTTAATTGCCCAAATAACATGCGACTAGCAGCTGGGTAGTTGAAGAAAATGAGTCTACATCTGAAGCCAGAGGTTATTCACTCTTTATAAACACAGGACAATCTGGCTGTCAGAAAATACTCCTGGGTCAAAAGCTTTGGCCCTGATTTTATTTCTTCACAGTTGTTATTCAGGCAAAACTGTTATTGGTACCAGTGGGATTTTACCTAAGAAGAAAGAAGTCTGTTGGTGCACAGAGCTCTTCAGGCCTCCGCTTCAGAAGAGGCCTCACTGCTAAGGCAAAATTCAACCACCCAGGAAATTCCTGATTTTCTGCAAAAGTCCACACACAGTTTGAACCAATACTCTTCTGAGCTGTGCTTAGCTTCCCTTCTAGCCTAGCCCTCCCCTGCCCTGCCCTGCCAATGTCCTTCTGGCAGAAGCCAAAAAAGGAAAGGGGCTAATGTGAGTGTGGGAGCATGAGCCCCTAACATGAGCCATGGGGATAAGGCACCAGGCACATTAAAGGATCTCGCAGAAGATGCAGGACACCGTTCCAGATGGTTCAGCCTGTATTTAATCTCTGCCACCTGCCATGAGCATCTTAAAGCCTGAGAGGTCCTCAGTGCATTCAACCCAGTTTAATAGCTTTGTTTAGTTGTGTAGAAATAAAGGCCATCTGCATAAAGCAAAATTTTACATTCTTTCCCTCTCCTGACGTGATTCCGTGAATTCCTTGCCTTGTTGTGTCCCATGTACTAAGGGTCCCATGCAGAGTGCAAACAATAAGGGGGAGAGAAGACAGATGCTCTGCTAATGGGAAACCAAGGAGAAGAGAGTCTGTGAGGGATTACAGGCAGCCTGGGGTTGGAATACATTATTAGCATAGCACCCAATTCAGAAATGAGTTTTCAGAATTAAATGCCTGAAGCATCTTGGCAAAATCTCCTGGTTTCTCCTCTCAAAGACCTTTTAAGCATGAAAGAGGAGGAATCTCAAGTCTAGGCCGAGTGACTCAATGTAAGCAACTTTTGCAGTACTGAATCAGAAAACATCAGTGATAAAAAGCTCCTGATATTACTACAAGGCACCCAGAGCATCTGCCAAAAGCTAACCCGTTGGACCTGTTAGCACAGGTCTTTACCAAGTTTTTAAGATCTCCATTCAAAAAGGAAATGGGTCTGTAAGGGACTGCAAGGGCTTTGTTTTCGGGAGGAAAGCAGTTTTGGGTTTTTTTGTCTCAAGTACACAACAGCAGGGAAGCAGTAGCATCCACTCTACAGGCATGGCTAGGCATGTTAAGAAGTAGCAGCGAGTCCTTACCAAGACCTGACAGAGAGGCTAAGGTAGAAAACTGGGTCCTGAAGCTTTTTCCAGATATACAGAGTCTCTTTTGAAGCTTGTGCTTAAAGTATCTAAGCTTAAAGGATCCAAAGTAGCTGAGTTGCAGCAAGGAGACATGTTTTCACAGTACTTGGTGGAATTATCCTTCATGTATAATTGTCCATTATATGCTCAAAATACATTGCTAATTTATTTAGGACATATTTATTGCACAGTAAGCAAAAGAGTCCTTTAAACTGGAGATCAGAATTTGAGGGCACTAGCGGACCTGATTTTTTTTCCCATCTAAAGAAAGGCAACTGGACAAAAATCATTAGAGATTTCTGCCTGTTTGGGAATCGTAGTCTAGTGACGAGCAAACAACAGAGTTCAGCTAGCTAAGCCTTTTAATCTTGAGCTCTACATCTCCAAGTCTCCCTTTAAAATATCTACATATTTAGGCTCCTAAAATAATCTCTTGACTGTTACAAAGACTGTTAACATCCTGAAAGCTGACAGTCAGTAAGGAGATAAATGTGGGAGAAAAAGCTTGAGACAATTGAGACTGCAGAACAATCACCTGTTAGATGGCCAAGAGCCATTTGATTTCTTAGTACTTTGGTACCTGGTGTCTTATTTTAAAGTCACAAGTGTGGGAGTAAAGGATCAAGCTCAGTCTGAGCTTTATATTGCAAAGCTTCTATTTGTTAGTTGAAAATTATTCAGTATTGCTGGTATTTAAAAAAAAATGAAAAGCAGACACACTTTACTGTTTTAAAACCTCTCTCTAGTATAGCTGGGCACATACTGTTTGTAGGCTCCTGTAAGTACATTTCTAGCACCAAATGATTATGTATATTATTTATTTGTCTAGGGAACAGTAATTAAAAACCTCACTGGCAAGCACAGAAAACCCAAACAAAATAGTTCAGTGGTTTAAAGATGGTAAAAAAGACACTCTTATCATTCATTGGTAAAGAAAATGGAAAAGAAAAACTGCCTCTTTAGGGACAGCCCAGAGATCAGTTGCATCTCAGACAGGCCTAGGCAGTAGGAGGAGCCAGGGACTGGGGTTTGGATCCCTCTCGCACTATCACCTAGTAGGGCCCTTAGCACCATCGTCCCAGAGTGATTCACCAAACTGAGCCATTGAACCTTCCAGCCTTCATGTGAGGACGGGAACTGTCCCCATTTCACAGCTAGGAAATCAAATGCAGGATAAGATTTAAAAAAATAAAAAACCACTCAGATATGGCCTAATTGCTCCCTTGGGAACTACTGACTTCAGTGGGAGCCAAGATAAGCCAGTCCTGAAATATACCTTTGGCAGAAGCCACACTGTCTGCATGAAAATGCGAGGCCTGGTTAAGCTCCTGGTGTTCTGAGACCATCTCCTACTATTGCCTATCACGCTGTCTCCTGGTACTCCCGTCTCAGTTCCTCGGGTTAGGGACCATGTTTTTGATCTATTTCTGCACAGCACCCGGCACAGTGGGGCCCTGGTCCTAGGAGATGCAGTATAGGACAAACAGTAAGCCCATTTTTGCTGTTTTCTACCTCTGTTTTCTCACCTGCACTATATGACTTCACAGGATGGTTGTGATGCTTAGTCTATAGCAATCCAGCCTTGTGGATCCAGTGCATCCAGCCCTTAGAGCTCCCCAAGGGTCAGGTAATTTGGCAGTTGGGGGAACAGTGGCAATTAATACTACCACCCCTCCCCTGCTGCCAAATTCTCAAGCCCTGTGCAACTGGGCCGAGGGGCCAGGCCACAACCCTTTCCCCCCCACGTGGTTGGTTCGGGGCTGGACTGTCTCCTACCTGCCTCCACGCAGCTGGGTCTGGCCCGTGGAGAGACCACACTGCTGCCCATCCAGTCCCCAGGGAAAAAAGATTGAGTACCCCTTGTCTATATAAAGCACTCTGAAGAGAGCAAATGCTGAGTGCTAGCTCTTACTCATCTGTCAGAGGATTGCTTATTTTGTACTTTATGCTTCTTAAATTCAAAACTTCATACAACCAAGGCTGGAGTTCTCCAAGTTTAGGAACAAAAGTAACTACACTGTAGTAGGATAGAGTTGAATGGTTGATGCACAAATGCCTGGAGATACCTCTTTATTGTTCAACGGTATTACAGCCTCCGTTGGGCTGGTATAATGTAGAAAAAGTGCTGTTGGGATCAAAGGACTATCCTTCTGATCCATCCCATCGAAATACAAAACACCAGGAGAGACTTATCCAAAACCCAACTCTCATTGAACCAAAAGTTCTCAGGCTTTTTTGGATCAATGCTGCAATCAGATAGATGCACAGTATAGCAGCGAAGAAGGGTCACTTTGCCGAGCCAATAATATGTTGCATCACTTGGCAGCGTTTTCTTAAATCGAGTAATCCAGCTCATTGTGTGTTTTTTCAACACACAACTTCTCCTGTTTAAAAATGAACAATGGTTTTAATTGGTTTAGTCATATAAAGAGTGATTTTTGTATCAACAAAACTCCTCCCTCTGGCGCACAGTGTAATTTATGGCAATCCAGCCTGCAATAAATGACATTAGCCAGACCGCTAAGCTATTTGGCTCTTTGGGAATACTGTTCCTTGTTAATCAATAACTGGGTAAATGCTCCTTTGCATTCCTTATCAAATGACAGCCAGATGGTCCTGGTAGATTCATGCTGACAAGACTGGAGAATTAGCTGGGTTTATGCTATTGTTAATCCTCAGCTGTCTGCTCTGCCAGGACCTCCCCACCTGTTTCCAGAAGCCCTAAGGTCACAACCTTAGGAAACAGTCTGGCCAGATGGTCACTTAGATACAGTGGAAGTAGGGAGCATCCCTGGGTAGCAGGGTCTTGAATGAGAAAAACAAATATTTTGATATTAAAGGAGTAAACATTAAGGGGAGGGGGAATCCTAACCAGTGTGCTCAGTACTCTAGGCAATTGCATACAATTGCCATTACTCAAGGCAGCAAAACATCCTGCAGAAACCTCAGAGTAACTTTTGTGCATGTGCTTCTCCATGCATGTTCCCGAGTGCCTCGGGGGGGGTTGTTTGTTATGTTTAAAACTTTTAAGTTCTAAAATGTGTGTGTGTGTACGTACACAGGCGCACGCACAGTCAAGATAACGTGCTGTTATCCAGTATATATCCAATATGCCTGTTTTAATGTGTCTTGTGAGGATTGAAATAGCATGCTATTAAATAACATGTTGCATGTCCATTGTAGTATGGGACAGATATCAGTTTCTAATCATTTCTGATAGGCAGTAGCAATGACCTTCTTACCAGTGTGCCACCTACCTGGAAAAATTGGGGAATAAATGATTAAAAGGGGAAAATGTTTGCTAGATTAGTTTGACCCTGTGACCACTAAATCAGTGGAACTTCCCCACTGACTCCAGCAGGGCCTGTCAGACAAATGACTGGATGCAAGGAGGCATCAGGCTGGCCAAACTAGCAGACCTGGGCTCTGGCAGAGAAGCTGTGGTTTGGCCTTTTGGTTCAAGCAGCACCTACAGGACACCCACACTTTTCATTCAGTCTTTTTCATTACCCCAGTAGTTCAAATAATTAAATATCCAGCTTGCTGTGCAACACCATGTAAACAACTGGACACCCAGTCCTGGTGAGCGGGAAACATGCACACACAGCAGCCCATTGACATGTGGCTGCAAAGGGCCAGGGTAAAGAGCCAGGCTACTACAAATAATAGTTTAAAAATTACTAAGCTTCAGTCCTTCTGGCACCCTCTGCCCCATTGCCTATAGAACAAATGTTTAACGGGTCAGTTGTCAGGCTCAAGAACTTTGGCAATGTACTTTACAAATCTGCTTCCCTGTTCCTGTCTGTTTTTGTTGGCCAAACAACATAGGATGAAATCCTGGTCCCATTTAAGTCAAGGGGAGTTTGGCTATTGATGTCCATGGGGTTAGGCTATTGGATGTGTACAGCTTTACCTGACATCTATCTTTTTGTAAGTAGATTCCATCATGCCAAAGAGAACGCTAAAAAACAAAAAGTCAAATTTAAAGCATGCACCTGTGCCCAAATCCTCATTATTTTCTGTATTAACTACATGCTCTGATCAGAAGGCAAAACTAGCTCCAGCTGTTTGAGAACAGAATCTGAGCATGTTCAAAGTTCAGTGTGAAAGCTTTTGAATTAGTCTTCCAAGAGCATTTCACACCAGGCCATAAAAAAGCATTGGAGCCAGCTTAGTGTGGCAAGGTTTGTTTCATCCTAGGTTAGACAGAAAAACAACCTAGCATTTGCGTGACAAGTATAACTTTAGAAAGCAAGAAAGGGCAATTAGCAGTTACTAACAATCCCTTCCTTTCTGTCATTTGAACAGTATTCAGGCTTTCAACAAACAGCAGACAAGTGCTTTGTATGTGGACACCTCATAATGGAAATGGTAAGAAAGCTAACTCAATAATTGTGGGATATGTTTCTTTTGATGTATTTTGAGTGTTGCAATGTCGCAACCTGTTTGCTTTTTTTCCCCTTAATCAAGCTATACCCCTCTCCCCATCTTGCCAAGGGCATTTTTATCAAGGAAGCATCACAGTTCAAATAACAACGAATTCACAACAGCAATCCCATTAACCTGAGTGCAGAGAGCAGCTGTTCTGACTGAGAGTTCCACCAAGTCTGGGGGAAATGGGGAAAATGTTGATAGTGAAGCAGTGGGAAACTTTTGTAGGCTTTAATATACTTTTGGAGCCTGTAAAATATAGAACCTTTTCACAGAAAAAGCAGTCAAAGAAAAATGAAGGCTTGCTTTGTCAGCCAGCAAGGCAGCAGGAGCGCTGCCTCATCAAAGGAAGCATAATCTATTGGCCATTGCAGGAGTTCAGGGAACAAGAGCTCTGAGCTCTATTCCCAGCTCTGCTGCTTGCATTGTGCCTCAGTTTCCCTTCCTGTAAAATGGGATACTATTACTACCCTCACAGCAGCATGATGAGACTGTGTTTAATTACTGTCTGAAAGCGCTGGAAAACAACCACTAGTGATGTAGGTTATTACTTTTGCCAGTTAGAGAGAGAAACTCCAAGGAGGAAAAACACAAGAGCCCTAATGCTTCTTCAGGCACAGCCCTGTCAGTGGCCAAAGAAGATGGATTGTTTTCTGAGGGATGGGAACTGCAATAAGAGTCTCTCCTGCAGACCCTTGAAAGGCTCCTGCTTCCCCGTTGCCTCTGATAAAATAAATTAGTTCCTTATGTAAGCCTCTATTCTGTATACTCACAGACAGGAATGGCACAGTCCATGAAGTCACCTATTGATATGATGTCTTTGTTAATGAGCCTGGCTTAGCAGCTGTGGCTTGTGGGAGGAGACTGGCTAGAATCTGTTTAAGAAAAGAAGTACAAGCCAAACACCCTTGATGCAACTCAGTGTATGAATTTGGCCAATTCTCTTTCAGAAAAAAAGCCCAAAAACAAAAAAGAAAGGGACAGATTGCATGCTAAAGACTTCTGTCAAATAGTGTTAATAAGGTTCTGGTGAGTCGGTATTTTCCTCTAGCTTTAAAATATATCTGAATGTTAGCAGTCCTGAGTAAACAAAAAGCTTTTGCAAGCTCAGTTGTTCAGTAGGAGTTGGAATGGAAAGTTAGCTACTGAGGCTTCTGGCTTGCATCCTGGTACCACTAGTTGGACAAGGATATTGTTCAGTTTAGCCCAGGAGCAAATTCCTAGAACTGTCTCAAGCTGGGAGGCAGGGGGTTGGTCTGATTTGCATGCTTAATTGCAGCATCCTAGGCAGGAGTCCATAATATCTAGTTGGTAGAGTTCATGAGCTGGGAGTTTGGCAGATGATCATCAGCCCTTTTCCATGAACAGAAGGAAATATTGCTGCAAGATCTAGGATTTAAGTGGTCTTCATCTGCTGATTTCCTTTGTGTTCCTCCCCGCTAATGAACAGGCAGACAAACATGTCTGTGCAGTAGTAAGAATCCTGACTGTCAGGCCACAGGTGAAAGAACAGTCAGGACTGTGAGCCCACCCTAATTCGGGACCAGTACTGAAGCTGCTCAGCAGATGAAGTGCAGCTGACTCAGTCGTAGTCCTGTATATAAAATATCTGCAGAATAGGTCTAATATGTACGTAATCTAGAGTTGTGATAGAAACTCAGATTAACAGAGAGAATGAGTCGTTTCTAACCACGTAGGCCAGACTGAACGTGACACCCAGTCCTGGACAGACACAGTTTTTCCCGTGTAGTTCATAATTTTTCCTGTGCCCTGCTGTTTGTTTCCTGTGGATCTGAACAATTCACCCACAGACCTGGAGGGATCTTCATCTTATTAGCAGCTCCAGAATGAGCTAAAATGAATATGCTGGCAGACACCATCTGAAGTCACCTTCAGAAGGTGACAGTCACGCAAGGAATTTTACCCTGCGTTATGTAACCATGAGAGCACCCAGGGCTTTTCCATAGAATTGAATCTTCCTGCTCAACACACTAGAGCTAGAGTTGAAACTGCCATATTTTCCCACATATGATATGCCCCAAAATACAGCACACACAAGACCCCCCGAAAGGAAAAAAAATATATTGAGGTAAGGGTGTAAGTATCAGAAGTCTGAAATCTCTGGAGCTGATGGCTCCAGGCCAGGGGCTGGGGTCTGATCCAGCCTGCAGTGTTCAATCTGACATACTGGTGTTGGGACCTTACTGCAAAGGCTACACGTGGGGTCCAGCCTGTGCACTGGCTCTGGATTGGACTGAGTACGCTGGGTCTGGTTGTGGACAAGCCCCATACGCTGTCCCAATCTGGCGCACAGGTCTGGAAATTTGGTGGCAGTGGGTTAAGGAAAGGGAGAGGGAGCAGCGGTAGCATTAATTGCCATGGTTCCCAGAACTGTGGCAATTAATGCTGCCACCAATCTGCCCTCGTCCCGACACACACATACAACCTCTGAAGTTCCACTCATGAGAGGAGCCCTTATCCTTGCATATAATACACACCTCAATTTTCTCCGGCTGGTTTGGGGTGGAAAGGTGCAGGTTATCTGCAGGAAAATATGGTATTTATTTGCCAGGACATGGGTTACTAAAAACTTTAAAGCCTGACTGACTGTCAGTCTCACAAGCCTGTAAGAGTCTTTGGTCAACAAAAATTAACACTTAACTTGAACAGCCTGTAAAGAAAAGCAGATAATGTAATTGTTAACAGTTAATAAGGAGTCAAGTTTACTGAAATTGTGTTTATGAGTCATTCTTTTTCATAGATTCCTATGGTTGAAGGTCAGAAGAGACCATTAGATGTAGTCTGACCTCCTGTATATTATAGGGCCCATAATTTCAGTTTCCCTGCTCTTGAGCCCAACAGCTTGTGTTTGGCTGAAATTTATCTTCCAGAAAGGCGCTCAATCTCTATTTGAATTTGTTACATTGTTTTACTTTATGGGCACATCCATTGGCAGTTTTTTCCATCCTCAGACTCATCCACCTGTAACTCAGGTAGAGGCTGCTTTCCTGCTATAAACCCAATTCTCACAATCCCCTGCCCTCAACAAGAACCCCGATACAAAACCCACTGAAAACAAAGAAAATCTTTCCGTTAGCTTCAAGAGGCTTTGCAGCAGCCCCTTTGCTAGTGGTTCTGCAGAATGAATGTGTCCTCCTGACATGCCTGTTTCACTGCCTTGGTTGAAAGTCAGGTGATTGCTAGGTATGGGGAATGTCATGCTGAACATGCACCAGCTCATTTTGCTGTCTGCCTCTCCTTAAGATTTTACAGGCTCTTGGAAAGTCATACCATCCTGGCTGCTTCCGCTGCGTGGTATGTAACGAATGTTTGGATGGAGTCCCGTTTACTGTAGACGTGGAGAACAACATTTACTGTGTCAAAGACTATCACACGTAAGCATAGATCCAGTCCCTGCATTTGGAAAACTCCTATGTTGAAACCTTTTTTCAGTCAATACAGAAGGTCTGTGGAGGGTCAGTGCAGTTGTGTCCCCAATCCTCTCACCTCCCAGCTCTGATACTTTGTGCAGGTTATGGACTGCATGTATGTGCACCTGCTGATGCTTGCACCTGGCCTAGCAGTAGCCTTTGCACTGCTGACAGAAGCTGTTTCTATAGTGGAAACTGCCTCTAGCCATTGCTGATGACATTGGAGCTTATCTATGCATTCTTTGGGAGGAAATTGTGTATTAGATCAAAATGTGGTGCATGGTGAGGATGGTTGCTCAAGAGCCCCTTGTTAGAATTAAACAGAAGCATAGAAAAACAATACGGCTGCCCTTCTCCCTTCCCTTGCCTCCATCCCCAGCAGTGTGACTGAATCCTGGCTGGACAGCGTTTTCCTCATTACAGGGTGGCTTTTTTTCCCCTGAAAGTGCCATGTTAGTTGTCTGATTTAGCAGCTTTACAAACAAACAAACAGATCCAGAGCCTGGGTTTCAGGTAACCTAAAATAAATCAGAATTAAAGTATATCTCAGAACATGTGAACAGGAAGACTGCTGCAGTCCAGTCTTATATTTCACACTGTGAAACTGCTGTGCTCCACACTTTGAACAGGTCTCACATCTCATAGTTCGGGTGTATTTCCTGATTAAATATACTTTTATTTTCCTTCCAAATTTCTAACCCGTGGACTATCTATACCAAATAAGCAATGCGTCTCATGCTGAGCATGCATTTAGGGATAATGTTTTTCAGACATTTGAAAATTATAAATCGGAAACAATCGCCAACTATAAAAATGTCTCTTTTTATCTAGCTTGGCTGATCGGGGAGGAAGTAATGACACAGCTAGGGTTAGAATTACGTTATCAGCATCCTTATGTCAACTCTGAATTCCTCTGAGGGGACTCCCCTCTGCTCCAGGTCAAAGAGAAGGTGAATGCTCTTAGTTGATGTTAAGTTGATAACACAAACCACGGGCCAAATCTTGCATGGGCTCAGCTAGAATAGACCCTAGCACCCCTGAATAAATTACATGTTCTCCCTAGGTCAGCTTCATTGATCAGGAGAAGAGTGAATATTAGCATAAGTGCTATAACAGTTGTGAGCAAGAAGAGTTGACCTTTATTGTGAGCAGATGATTTTTGGGGGTGGGAGTATGGTTTGTAACTGTTAGAGCCATAGCTGCTAGGGAAAGTTGTTCCAAGTCCTAAGGTGAAGGAAGGCCAGAATACGCTTAGCCCCGCAGACAGTGTCTTACTGATTCCCACTTGTTCTGTACTAGGAGTCCCATGAAATTCCCTTCTCTGTTTGTTAGACCCTACCCTCCTTCTATTTTAGCAACGTGGGAAGGACAAGTCTCATGCTGGTCTGACACCTGGCGGGTAAGAACCTCCAGGTTGAGTCACTTCTCTAACGCAGGCTCATGAAGTCCATGTGTACAAACTTCAGGCAGAAGTGGTCACTGGGGGAAGGGAAAAGATGCCTGTTGAACAATACCTTAGTGTAAGGGACCTGAGACAGAAAGGCCACAAGTATGTTTGAATCAGTCTCCTCTTCAAACTTCCCAAAATGGATCCCTGGATTTTGCAGCCTGAAGCCTATCTCTATAGATGGGCTGTAGTTAAAGTGCTCTTGTGTTGCCAGATTTTTAAATATGATTTGAATGCTTTCTTCTCTTCAATCGTAGGGTTTTTGCACCAAAATGTGCTTCCTGTAATCAGCCGATTCTACCAGCACAGGTACGGACTGCGCATGCGCGCTCTGCACAAACAGCTCGTCGGATAACATGGGGGTTTCCGTAGGAGCATCTTGTAAAGATTTGCTCAGACAGGAGGATTTAGACACCTCAGCTACAGCAGCGGGCTCCATCCCACCTCCAAAATCAGTAATGCCTCAAAAACAAAACTTGCAATAAAATAACTTAATTCCCAGATGTTCCCAGAGGTGGAAATAAGCACAGGGCTCATGCAGCATAACATTGTGCGTCTGTCTGCTGCTTCACAGGTATTAGCTATTGCTGCTAAAGATCTGACTTAATTCAAAGCCCTGGATGGAGGCCCAAGAACAGGTATTAGTTCTCTTCAGTTCCCATTGATCGAAGACCTTCTGTTATTTGTTGTATCTGTGTTTTTGGCATCAGCTGTTGGGGAACCCACGCTGCAGAAGGGCTTGGCTAGGGCAGAGCCAGTCAGATGGTGCCTTGCAGCCCAATCCTGCCAGCCCCTGGATTCTGCAGGGCATGCCCCACGCCCATAGAAAAGAGAGGAAACTGGGTGCACTGAGCACTTCCCAAAAACCTGAACTTGCTAAGAGTTGGTGTTTCAGTCCCGTCCTTTGTAACTATATAGGGTTGTGTTTTCCCACTGTAGCCTTACTGAGTAGTGAGTGCCTTGCTAAGAGCATGGCCCCATTGATTTCCAGGGAAAGTACCCCAATCTATGAATGAGGCCAACAGTGAGCAGCCAATAACAAGACGGAACAGAGCAAAGCCAAAGTTGAGACTTTAAATTCTCTCTGACTAAACAGTGGAATATTTTGGAATCCGATATGTTATATGTGTATCTTGGCTAGAAGTTATGCTCAGGCACAATAAGACATCTGTACATTAAGAAGATCTATCGCACACACACCTCCTTGTTCTTGTCTGCACGTGACATGAACTCAGACCCTCCTTCTAGTGACGTGGAAATGGCAGGATAGCACATCCTGAGTACGTGTCCTCTCCTTTTTCCCCTGTGTTTTGCTTATTACTCAGCTGCCCTTCCTTTAAAAGCCTTGGCTGCTCTACCTCTGACTCAGCTGACAGTTAGCAAGAGTTGCAGCAACCTTTCTCTAGGCAGATTACCGGCGCTTTCCCATGGAAGGCATCTGTGTTAGTTCAAGTCTGGCCACGCAGGTGATGGCTTGCCCTGTAGATCCTTTCAGTACAGCCTGCGTCACATCTGATGTTCAAACCACACCTAGAATTACACAAAGCAGGCTTCATTTAGGGGTGCACATATGCCCACGCAAAGTAGCTGCACAGTTCCTGGCTTAGTGCAAGTGGAAAATTAAGCCAAAGCATCTGTGAAGATCAAGTAGATTAACAGATAGCTAAGTGTCTTATTGGCAGTTATTTTACATGTTGGATTCCCTTGGAAAAAATGAACCTTCAAAGCCTGCATGTTATGGGCCAAATTCTGATGGCTAGACATGTAGCTCTCTGCCAAGGGCTACAGAAGAAGCTGCACATGTGCACTGGAGCCTCTTCTAAATCCGCAAAATAGGGATCTCCCTGGTACAGTGCATGAAACAGGTCTGGTATTGTACCCGTAGGGAACATTTAAGGCTTTTAAGTGATCAGAGGCCCTGGCTGTCTTCAAGAAAGAACAAAGCCAAGGAATACAGTCTCACACCAATAAAAATAGGGCTTTCTAGGACTGTAGTAAATGTTCTGAATAGAAAATGCACGAAATGCATTAAAGTCCAGTCTCATTTTCCCAATCAGGGCTCCGAGGAAACCATTCGAGTGGTATCGATGGACAAAGATTACCATGTGGAATGTTATCACTGTGAGGTAAGCCTGCAGCACCTCTGCACTGCCCCCATGCTACAGCTCCATTGGTAATTAGTTACCTATAGTTAGATTACTCACCTGGACCCAGGCCAAGTTCTCTTGCTCCTGTTTAGCGCTGAGGACCACTCGCTAAGATGGAGTGCCATGAATGTCTGGGGTTTGGATTAGCCAACCACGGGGAGGTGGTGACGGTGGGCCTTCCACCTGACAGCACAGAGCAGGGATCTAAACCAAGATCTCTCGCCACCAGCCTACTGAGTCATTCACTCTCTGGCTTAATTCATATTTAAGTCTGCTGCACAAAGTAGAGTAGTTCTACAAGGACTGACGGAGGGAGTCCCTTAGAAGGGCTCCTATATCCTGCTAGTTAACATAGTCACCCATCTACTGCTTTGTGCAGACTTTGCCCACATGGCAGCTCCCTCCCCCTGCCTCTCTGCCTATTGGACTGTATCTGAGAATGTCCTAACGAGGGTTTATTTTCAGTTCTCATGACTGAGCTCCACATTCCTTCCAATCTGAGGCAAGTCTGCCTCTGCTTCTCCTCAGAACAGCAAACTGCAGAGAGAGAGTCAATAGACATCTACCTGATGTATGCACATGCAGATACTGAGCAGGAAAAGCTGGGAGCTCAGTTTTACAGGCTGGATTGATAGCCTGTTAAAAAGGGGACACTAAAATGAAGTCCTTGTAGCCACTAGGCTTTCCACAGGTCACTAATAAGTTTGGATTCCTCTGGTTTTGGCTGCCCGAGTTCAGACCTTAACAAGGTGCCCAGTCTCCAGAAAGTGCTGGACAGGCACTTTTAAAACCTTTCAAAGGTGTTTCATGTTGGGAACCCAAGCTCACTAGCTGATTTGAAAAGCCTTGGGCCTCCAGCTCAGTGGACAAACATGACATGTAAAGGGACTATAAGTGCCTGTACTGCAAACCCAACAGCAGTTGGTAAATCTTTGGGGGCCTTTTTAAAAATTGGAATGAAATAGGAGGACAGGCTCTGTTACTGCACAGCAAACTGAGGATGGAATGGGTGAGAGGCAAGGCAAGCTGTTAGCATTTGGCATATCTTTAGTTAATCCCAAATTGTTAAAAGTCCTAAGAAGGGCCTGGCTGAACAGGGCTGTGGGCAGGCAGCATGCCAGCTGGCACAACTGTAATTTGATACTGTGTTGGGTTAGCAATTAAGAGGCCTGAGCCCAAACTCTCAAATCTGACTGCTGGTTAATCTTATTCTCAACTCCCTCCATTTTCATGTGCCTACTATCTAGTCTGTCGTCATGATTCCAGTGACCAGAAGCTCTGAGCCTGATGGCTTACGGTGTAGCGCTTGCATCCTGTGGGGAATATTCTTAATGTATGGGAGTTCACAAGGTGAAGAAGAGCTGCCATGTTCCAGCTACTGAGATTTTCTTACAAGGAAGGAAGCAGATTTCAGAAAGGGCTCTGTGGTTGAACTGGCTGGAATTTCCTACCTAATTAAATGGGAAAGAATTTGTGAGATTCATTTGTGAACTGTGACAAAAGCTAGTAACGCATCATAAAATCTCAAGTCCCTTGCTGTATAATCACTGATAAATAATTGAGGAAATGCAGAGGTA
The DNA here is from genome assembly GCF_000455745.1 of Alligator sinensis. Lineage (NCBI taxonomy): Eukaryota > Metazoa > Chordata > Crocodylia > Alligatoridae > Alligator > Alligator sinensis. Next base: position 839,655 of record NW_005842290.1, on the reverse strand, counting down.
ACCAGTGTCTGAAAAAAAAAACCCCAGCATTCCCAACAATGATCCCCCTTGGACAAATTGTTCTTTTATATTTCTACAATCTCTTAAATGATTGAGCACAAAGTTGAGTAAGAATATAGCTGACTGGTCTAAAATGCCTGAGTAGAAGGTCCATAAAGCAATTTATTAAGTATTTCTGCTCTGCCTGAAAACACATTTAATTCATCATTCTCTCCTATTGGAAGTTGAGAATTTCAATTTAAAACTGTGGAAGTTAAGAAATGGATCACACCTCAAATCTGATCAAATGTTGTTTTCTCTTTGACGTTAAAGACACCTGCCTGGCTTAGAAGCACTCAACACTGCCTGTTTGCCCAAACTGTTCAACTTGTATTCCATACTAAGCACATGAACCTCAGTGTCTCCAGCTTCTCTGTCAGGATTTGCCACTGGAAAGAACTTTTAATTATGCCCCACTCTTTCAAAATTCAGGAATCCAAACGTAAAATCCTAGCCTCAAATGGCTTGGAGAGTGCAGAGAGTGTTGTGAACTGTGCTGCAGCACACAATATCATCACCAAATGGGATACTTGCTTGGGTTGCTTTCTTCCCCCTTCCCCCTCCCCTACTCTGCGGTTGTCCGCTGCTCAGATATACCATTGCTTGCTGTAATTGTGCGCCATTCCACCAAGGTATTTTAGCTTCCTAGTTGGGTATATAAATAAGTCACAGGTTCCTTCCTTTCCTTCCTTACTGCATCCATTCCATGCCAAGACCCTTATAATTTCAGCAGGGAAACTTGCCCCCTTTTAAAAATTCAGAAAACTTATTGATCCACTGCAAGATTAACCTAATATGTACTGCACATATTAAGCACCTCTACTTGGCGGTAGGCCTGAACTGGAACAGTGGCCTTGTACCCCTTTGAATTTTGTGACTTGCACCATCTGATTTAGATGCATCCTATAGAGAGTGCCATATTTGAACCCCCAGTCTTAGAGGAAGTTCAGTTCTGCCCTAAAGTTCAAACCTTCTGGCTCATCTCTCACCTGAACAATGTTTTCTCTCTACTTAGTTGTTCCCTGATTCTCCATCCATCTCTGCACTTCTGCTAGCTTGCTCTGCCTCTCTCCATGTCCAGCTTGTTTTATTTGATCTCACTAACTCCACATTTAGAGATGTCAGCCTGTGTTGTATAGCCCTATGATTAGGGGTGTCCATCCTTGCATCATCCTGGTCATAGCTGGATCACTGCAGGAGGTGGGATAGCACAGACCAGAGAAAACAAGTACTAGAACCAACCACATGTACTATGATCCCGTGTCTAAATTCCATGTTCCTGTAGATTTTGGTGACATCATTCTTTGCTTAATAGATTATAGTCAACATTAATCTACAAACTACTCACAAGATGATTATAGTCAGCATATCAGAGTGTGTGTGCGCGCACGCGCCAGGGCAACCTCAGAGGCTGGCAAGAAGGAATAGTAAAGCAATTACTAACTAATCTGTGAACATGTGTTTCTTTTAGGACTGCGGTCTCCAGCTCAATGATGAAGAAGGCCATCGTTGCTATCCTTTAGAGGGCCATCTGCTCTGTCATGGCTGTCATATTAGGCGCCTCAATATCAAAGTACCACCGCATCCTCCTCCAAGTTACCCGATGCATGTTACAGAACTCTGAAAGACATTTTCTTCAGCAGTACAGTAAATCATTAGAGGAGAAGATGGAAAAGCTAAAAATGACTTTCCCATTCCTTTAAAGATGAAATTCCTCTAATAACCAGTTAAACCAGCTAAGTTATTTATTTTTTTAAATTAGAGGTGAGGGGGCTTCTCTGATAATGGACATATGTTTTCACTTACCAAGACATTTTCACTGAGACACCGGCTACTTGAAAGAAATAATGCGCCACTAACTGTAAACAACAGCATTTCTCAATACGGTGGTACGAAGGGCTCTGTTCTGCACTCCCTATTAGCTTCACTTCAATGGCAGTTTCGCTTGGGTAAGGAGTGTAGAATGAATCCCCCAAAGTTAGCACCTTATCGTATCGTGGCAAGCATGATAAGATAAAATGCTAGCAGTCTAGCTAGTCCCGCTACATCCTGGTCTGAGAGAGTAAACATTCTTACATTTTTGGAATACTTAGATTCCCAGAAGTAGCTAATAGGAAGCAAAGTCCATTTATTTTTAGTGACAGAAATTTCAAACGTGGGTTAACTGATGGCATTCTGTGAAGAGGCAGAAGCCAGGCTTTCCACACTATTCGATTTTCATAGTGATCCAATAGCATGTCTGGCTTCCTGCAGGAACATGGCAGGTGTCTTCTACAGGAAGCTCATTGGAGAAGAACATATCTACTTGAAGACTTAAGATTGGTACATGCAGGGTTATGACATGAAGAAAATTTTGGTTCCCCAGGATTGCTAGCCACTTAGCTATTTGGTTTTTCTAGAGTTCACAGTGACATGAGAGTAGCCATGGTTTCAAAGGCAGTTCTCATATTCTTCTGGTGATTTGGCACTTACAAAGCAATTCATCTTTTAAACCTGTTTTTTGTTAACAGGTTTAGCACCCCTTTTGGGGCTATGCAAAGGGATACTTCTGTGTGTCTGTAATATTTCTTTCATACAAGACATAGAATCATAGAAAAGTAGGGTTGGAAGGGACCTCAGGAGGTCATCATTTGCTACCCAACAGCTTTGCATTTTTATGTTATCACGGGATAAAAAGGGGCAGCAGTTTTGTATTATCTTTTTCAGTTAGGTTAAAAAATAAACTGAGAAAAGAACACGTATTACAGTGGTCACCTACATATGAAAACCAAACACAGGCTAGCAGAAATAAGTTAGAGATTCAGGCATCTGAAACATGGATATTTTATAACAAGTATTAGATGTACATAGAATGTACACACTTTCATATTTTACATAAGCTTTTACAATAACCTCAGAACTCTGGGGCAATATATATCTTCCATATAGGAAGTTAGATACTTTTTTTATATATTTTTTCTACTGCGTGTTGATGATTTACATGCAAATCACATCTCCGTAAATTTAAACAACAGTTCCTTGCATTCTCATGAGAATTGATCCGCCCTTCCCAAAAAAATTATGGTTTGAAATGTGTCCATCATTCCTTTCTCTGAAAGTATTTTGTATTTTAAATTAAATTAAATTAAAATTCCTTTGCTGTAAATTGGGTGGCAATGTCAAGCCTGGTTCTTGGGAAGTGTAAATGGACTGAGCTCCATGGACTGCAAAAACACAAGGTCAGTGTACACCAACTGACAATCTGACCCATTGCTTTTAAGATCATCATGTGTTGAGTTCAACAAAATAATGCAATGACTGTTATTTGGCAATACCATTAAAGCATCAAGTGCAGTTTCTAAGGTGCCATTGATTCACTAAAGCTATTCTTGGTGTTGCTGCAAAGCAGAAGAGACCGCCTGTAGACCAATTCCTCAATAGAATACCTAGTTCATGAGATTCTCATTCCTTTAATAGAACTTTTTGATCACCAAAAGTATCGTTATGGTTTTAAAGCACTACATCTTTTCCTGCTGGGGGGAGACAAATGCAGCAATTCACAAACTTCTGCTGCACTTCAATCCACCTTTTTTTTTTACAATGAATACCTGGCCTAGTTAACGGGAAGGCTGTATTTTGGAGGACTGCTGATGCTGTATGTATCCTGTTCCTACAGTGGTTGGAGACCAAGGGCCTGATTTTCAGGAAGATGAGCACAGAGGCCCATGCACGCTCCATGTGCATTTATTTGCACTCTTCCTTTGTGAACACCAGAGCTGTCCAACTTCTAAGAACCCCCAGGCCATGTGTCTTGTGGGCCACACTAGAAGAGACCACACCAGTGGGGGAAGATGAAGCCAGAGGAAGAGGGAGCCTGGAGACCCTGGCTGCAGGGAACAAGGAGGGTAGTGGTGGCTGGGTAGAATGCAGTTTAACCCCTCGCAAGCCACACATGGCCCATGGACTGTCAGTTGAACAGCCCTGGTGCATACAATTACCACAATTATGTGCACCAAGGAACCTTGCAAATGTATGCTTGGGTCCTGAGGAGCAAGCTCTGTGACAGCAAAAAAATTATCTTTGTATTTATTTATTTCTTGCATTAATTCGAGGGGCTGGCCTGATACCAGTGAAGATACCAGCTGGAGACTGTCGGCACATCAGGATACACTTTTAGCATCAGCCATAGCACAATGCTTCTTCAAGTCACAAAACAGCTTGGGCCATATTTGGCTTCAGACCATTTCATGGTGTTTAACATAGGTATAAGAAACACCCAAAGTAAAGAAAACAGTTACTAAACCATACAGAAGATTTGGGTCTGTTCACATGAGCGAGTCAACGCAGAACGGTGCTTTCTACTGAAAAGTGCACAGGTGCAGCAGACTGGGAGCTCGGACTTCCCAGAAACTGAAGACAAGAGACTAAAGGTCAGTTGGGCCTTCCTTCAGCCGGCATCCTACACCTAGCGCTTTCCCAATTTCAGTGGCAAGCCCCCGCTTCTGCTGCCGCAGTACTTTTCAGTGGACAGCACAGTATCAAACATGTACATACACTACTTCTTTGAAAACTATCATACTGTAGAACAGAATAATATTTAATTCCTCATTTTAATGTTTCAGTCTAGTAGTTCTACTACTCAGTTCCAATACGCATTAAGTATCGTCATGATAAAATGTTGAACGTTTGTTTCAATGTAGAGAGAGCAGTTTGTTTAAAACCAGAAAGCAGCAGTTGTTGTTCCAGTATTTTCTACAGACAGGGTCGGTCTGTTACATTACCACGAGGTACAGCTTGCTTTTACACCATTTAATACAGAACTGGGGCTTGAGTATGATTTACTGGCCGCTGTTAAGGAAAAATACAAGGAAAGTGAAAAGCGAATTTCAAATAACATGCTGTGCAACTTAGTATTAGTGAAACTTCCTGTGCATTTTTACCTCCTGTCTGGGGAACTGCCTAAGTGAAATCTCCTTGAAATTGTTTCCTTAGGGAGTATTCTTACATTGTTCAGTTCAACATAGATGTAAACTTGCCAACATTCATTTTGAATTGTGATTATCTGTTGGAAGCCTCTGCTCTGTTCTGTACTTTCAGAACTTTGAAATTGCAGCAATTTAACAATTTGTCCTCATTTGCATTGCGAGAACTCAGAAATTCACCTTCTACATTTCATTTTGGAGTGGAGTTCTGTAGTGTCCTGACAGGACGTGGCTGGCTTAGGAGATTCACTGGGTCCCTAGTGCACTGGAAGACAAGTTCCAAAGAAGAGACCAAAACAATTATGATTTGGAAAGAAAAAAATCTCAGCTAATTGAGCTTTCAAAAGGGTTTGCTTGGGGTTTGTTTTTCTCCTTTTCTTCTTTGGTGTATATTTTGTAAGGTGGAGCTTCAAAATTAAAGTATGGATAGAGGAGCTCTTTAAGAAATTCCAGAATAGTTAAGTAAACCAAAGCTCTAAAGGAGGCACACAAAAGCTGCTTTCTTGTGTTTCAAGAAAAGTTTAAAAGTTTGTGATTCATCCTGTAACTAATGCCGTAACTAGAGTATATAATTTGACTTAAATTAAGTTTTCCTTTGAGAAATATTTTCATTTTCTTTAAAAGAATATAGTTTTCTTCCAAGAACTTGGACCAACGTTGATTTTTATTTTGTAGGAAATATATAAATGCCCAGTCTGTATATCATGTAACTAGTTTACATGCTGCAAATATACATTGGTTTAACTATTTTTGTATATATCCTTGTAAAACCTCTAAATGTGCTTCTCTGTCTTTTAGTCCTTAGAATGACTTGTGGTTTTTGTGTTTCAGTGTTTGATTCCCTTGATTGTTGAAGAAAAAAAGATTGGGAAATGTAGATTTATTTATCTAAAGAAGAAGCTACTTGCTATCATCTTAAGTTATTTAATATTAAAAGTCAGAAGTATCATTTAACCTTAGATGTTATAATCTGCTTTTTCAATAAAGAATTTTGTAGTTATCTTTGATTTCGTAGTGCGTTGCTTGTAAGTAAATAGTTTCTTTTATTTAGATTGCCAGTAGACACATTTTAAGAGCCCCTTACATTGCCAATAGAAATGCCAGCTAATATTAATTGACTGCAGCTGTATTCATGAAAGTTTGGGTTCTCTAGTGCAAGTGTTACTAATTAAGATCTAAAATATGCCCACAGCTAACATTTTGCAGCTGCATTTAGAAAAGAATTTAGCCACTCTGGCAATTTTTAATTAACCCATCTGGCTAGTCCATATATTATATAAAGAATTTAGCTGAGATAAATATTTCCTCCTTAAGAGTTCTGTTGTTTCACAGTTTCCACGTTGTAGGATCATGGCCCAGGCTACCAGTTTTCTTATGAAAAGGTTTTTGCAGGTTCAAGGCCTTGGCTGGGACCTGTTCCTGTATTTTACACTGTAGACAGCAACATCAACCAATTGCTTCACTTCCAGAATTGTAATATGTCCTGGCTATTTATGATGATGGGAAGGCCAGTTCTCACCATATATATTGTAGACTGCAGGACCATTTATTCACAGGGTGAGAAGCCATTGTGTTCACTCTTCAATCACGGACAACCATATAACAGAGGTTAAGTCCAGAAGGATCCACAGAGCATCTATGCTGCTCCCCCTACATACAACAAACCACAAAATACACAACATCGGTAATAAACTTGAGACTATTAGGGCACATCTAAACATACGAAAGCATAGCCCAGTAACTGTCTGTACTGCGCTGTGTGCATGGCACACAGTTAATTTTAGCTGCTACTTCGACGTAGCAGAACGGGGGAGTGCACTGCTATGGTGAAGCAGCTGCCGGTCACGTGTAGTTCACGTGATCGCTATGTCACCATAGCATGTCATATGGTGACGTAGCACATTGCTACAGCAATGTAGGGTGACATGTGGACGCACCCTTAAAAAAAACACAGTCCAAACATCTCAAGAACTACAAGGGGTTACAGAAAAAAAGTAGTGTCCATCCTTGAAACCAACTTTCTTGTCCTGACGGAAGCATCTCCTGCTGTTTTTGTAAAGCTATATGTAAATACATTAATTATCATTTGAAAAGAATTTGCTCATCCTCAGAAGTGTTCCAAAAGAAAAGCACCACATGGGTGACATCTCACACACCCAATCAAGAAAACCAGGATCGAGACAGCAAACATTTGTGCCTATTCATAACTAGCCTTGTTGAGAACAGTACTTCAAACAACCCATGTGGACTTCTTACGGAAACCACATGCTAGAAAATGAATATAAATACATACATTATGGAAAAAGAACGACTCAGAGGCTAACTCAAAGCATAGGTGTCATGGTTTTACTTTTAAGAACATTTTACAGTAATGTTTTACCCCTCTGCTGTATGGTCTGATGGGCAGGGCCAGATTATAACTGTGGAATCCTCATGGCATCAAGGTCAAAGCGCATCCGCTAATGCACGTCTAGCTTCCTCATTGTTCAAGAGGGGATCTTTCCCTTCAGCTATTACCCGTCCAGTGCCAACTTTTAGGCCTGAGTCATTAACACAGTGCTGACTACAAATGAGAGCTTATGTGAATGGTACTCCTCAAATCCCAGCTAGAAGTAACTGGTTGTGGCTGGAAGGTATACAGTATATTTTCAATAAATGTGAACTAAATGCCAGGCATCACTGACTGTACTATGAAAAAGGGACTAGTTGATTTTCATTTTTCATGGTTTTGCTGGGCCATCTTGGAGACTCGCACAGCTACCTGTACTCTCTTTCCTATGGGTATTTGGGAGCCAATCCAGCACAGGAGGGCAGCAGTGTGTCAGCCAATACTACACAAAGGCAACTTGGACCTCAGTGGTGTTTGGAATTGCAGCTGTCCCTGTACCCTATCACTGATTGCATTATAGATATTAGCTATTTTCCAGTGCACGAATTAGCCCAATCACTTTAGAGAAAAAAGCAATGAGTGGAGAGTGCAAGGTAGTTAGGTAAGCAACAAGGAACAAGAAAAGGGAGGAAAAAAGGCGGTGCTGAAAGCTCAGGAGGTCTGTTTGCTCATCGCCCCATGTTTGCTGCTCAGCTGTTTCACCATTGTAACCACCTGTTCAGTGCCAACAGCATCCAGTGGCAAGATCTGTTAGGGAACGTGCTGGTGGCTGCTGGCACCTGCCTGAAACCTAAACAGCACTGATTCACCAGGGCTTTGCTACCCAAACATGCTCACTTGTGCTTCAGTCCCAGGAATCAGCAGTATATTGTCACGTGGGTGTCTGGATACATCTCAGGAATGAAGCAAATCCTTACTTAAAGCAGCCACCATTGCTGCCTCCACCACTCTGAGACTACAGGGATTTTGAGTGGCATGGAGCTTGGGAATATGGCTTTATTAGTCTTGCCACACGACCCATAATATGTCCTTTACTGGTTGCTTTAGTAATTGAGCTTTTGGCATACAGCACATAAACAAACCCAGAAATCAAGCGCATAATTATGAGTGTTATATACCAAAAAAAAATTACTGTTACATAAATGCCATGGCCATGTTCCTTTCACTCAGTCAGTTCTCTCCTCTTGGTGTAGGCTTTGCAGGAAACAGACTTTCCCAGTTATTTAATGTATTCATACCATTTTCCCATCCATCCCATCCCCTAGCATTCTCTTAAAGTCTCCTTTTTGTGCCATGGCCAGTTCTTTGTGTCCTCACTGGCCTTTTTTTTTTTTTTTTAATTATGCTTGTGGATTCAGAAGTTTGGTCTGCATCTTCCCCAAATTTTGTTTGGGAATCATCTCTGAATGTCACCATAGCACTTTTGGGAGGAGGAAAGTACAGTCTTTTTAGAGAGCTGGGGGGGGGAGAGAGCAGGGAGCACTACAAACACACCCCCTCCCCAGCCAAAATCTTGAAGCAAGCTAGTCATTCAGAGTTGAGCTATAGTTTACATAGTGTAGGTTCAAATATATCCCACAGGGGAGTTATAAAGTGGGAGGCCAGTAAAAAGAGAACTGGTTTACCATGGAACTGACACCCGGTCAACAAGCATAACATGCTACTTCTCTGGAAGTTGGAGTGGAGACTCAAACGAGGCCTGGGAGAAAATATTGTTGACCTGGCACGTCAAGACAAGGGCAGCACAGAGGCCCTGAACATTTTTTAAAGGCCACAGGGTTCATGTAGTTTTTCGACACCTAAAAAAATGGACCAGTGTTTGAAGCCAGCACAAGACAGGCTATGCAGAAGCCCATTCTCATTTTTTTAAATATTGCTTCTTCTACCCTGTTTGTCACCTTTTGTCTTATGATAGTATTGCTTCAATTGAAAAATGGTTCAGCCTATCTATCAAGTGCTTTCAATAACACATGCCATGCACTGTTGCGCTGGTATGTCTTATGCTTTCTCTTACATGGTGACAGTCACATCAGGAGTAACTACAGAACACGAGGCTTCACTTTTCCTTCTGCAGTGTAAAACCATGTGCAGCAGCATATGCAAACTTTGCAGCGTGCACTCAAGAAGGTGGGTGGCAACACTGGCAGTAGTAATACAATAAAATGCAGCTAGCAACACATTTAAGAAAAAAATCTCAAAAGCCTGCCTACTGGCTGAAAGCTCTGCAGAAAACCTAACTTGTGTCTGCACCTGTAAGCACCTTGCAGTGCAATTCCCACGCTGGCTAAGGCAGCTCAAGCTACGTGCACCAAAGCTACACATAGAGTCTCTTTTCAACACTGCCACTTACCCAAAATAATGGATTGGTTTTCTTTAACTGGAAACATCCAAATGATCCAGCCACGGGGGCTACAGTGAAATGAAGTGAATTAAGATGCTCCTCTCTAATGATGTGGGGGTCCACAGCAATCATAAATGGACAGAGCTGCACTAAAGTCAGGTGACCTGCAGCAGTGTAGTGAGGAGATAAGTCAGTGTCTCAGGATGCAGTCGCACAATGGGACTGCTGTGGTGTAAGTCAGCACAGATTTTACTCCATAAAAAAGGAGTAGAGCAGTGGTTCCCAGTCTGTGCTACAGATACCACCAGTGGTACTCAGACACCCTGTCAGTGGTACACATTAACAGATTTATTATAATTACTTTATACAACAAACATTTGCTGGTGGTACTTAAGGCTGTATCGTTTTAAATTGGTAGCGCGCAATCTGTCAGAGTTTGGGAACCGCTGGAGTAGACACAACCAGTTCTCCAAACCAAGCCGTTCGCCGTTGTGCTAGAAGTACAGCACTGAGCCAGCAGCTGGCAAGGGAGCCAGTTTGCATTAAGCAAAAGGCTATCCTGGGACGAAAGTGAGCAAGCGCCCCACCCCACGTATCCTATGGAGTAATGTTGCCACATGATAATTTTACTAAGCCTTTTTTCCAGGTGTACATTTGCCCTGGATTTGAGTACACCCCTGCAGAGCAGGGCTCTGTTGTGTGCCAACTCCCTTTTTACCACAAAGTCCGTTTACGACGTAGTCCATGTGTTGTGTGTCGGCACCGTCAGGTAACCAAGCCACAACAGCTCAGTACTTTCTGCCAGCAGGTATAGGGGGGCATCAAGTTTGTACAATTTAGACTCACTGCAAAGAAGGATGAACCAAGGACAAATACACCAGGTATCAAGAGGAGAAATAGCATTGAAGGGCTGCAGTAAACTCTAACATGCAGAGGTCAGTTGTTAGATGGTTCCAGTCCCACCTAAGCACCTTGGCTAGAGGTTGCCAAAGGCACCAGAACACCTGAAAGAGCTGGCGGCAGGGCATGGCTAGGAAAGAAAAAGGAAAGATGCAGCTCAGGCGAGGGGGATTAGAAACACACTTAACTTGTCAACCTCACAGCCAAGACCAGGTTGCCTAGAGAGGTGTGGAATCTCCATCCTGGGAGGTTTTTAAGGCCTGGCTGGGATGACATAGTTGGGGCTGGTCCTGCTTTGAGCAGGGGGTTGGACTAGGTGATGTCCTGAGGTCCCTTCCAGCCCTCATTTTCTATGATTCTATAATCTCAGCTCCAGCTCCACACTTAGAAACATCTTGACACTTATTTTCACTAAGTTGGTCGAACAGCTGTTGGAGAAATGGCACCTAGACGGACCTTGGGACTTCACGCGGGGTTCCCTCCTGGAAGCCAGAGAATTACACAGTCTTGTTCCATTTCCACGTGCCCTCACGTGGGGCTGCTACACCTCAGGAGGTCTCCGTTTGCTCGTTCTCTTGGGCCCCTTTCTATAGTATACTGAAGAGGGGCTTTTTGCCAGGTTCCTTCCCAGAGCATTTCCTGGCAGGAACAACCCAGACACGAAACAGCCACTCAGGGGTACCAGATGATGGAGTGGAGGGTAGAGGAGTACAAACCCATTATTGGTCAGTTGTTTCTCAGACCTTTCATCCCCTCTGTCACTGTGACAAATCTAGCGTTCTCATACACATGGGCTTATATTTCACAGTAATCCAAGGCACACGCTATTATTAATAGCAACAGCTTTTTTGAAGTTTGTTCCTTTTCTCCTGAGTTTCAAAGCTCTATGTTAAGTCATTCAGAAAACAGGATTTTAAGAATAACACCCGAAGAGCAAGAGCACCAATAAGAAATGCATTTGGGCTAGGGATAGAAAAAAAACCCTATGCTTATTACCATTTAAGTATCATTTGGAAATTTCTGTTAAAGTCGTTCTCTTTTCAGCCAGCCCTTTCCATTATTCTCTTTCTTATGTGAACAGTGCTTCTCAAACCTCCACAACAAAAGAGCAATGGTAGGACAATATGCTTTAGAAGGACAGATTTCTATACGTAGCTAGCATGTTGGCTGGTGGGGTTGGGACTGTACAGCAATGGCTGAAAGATAATATCTAGGATCAAAATATCTAGGATAAAATACTCCACATAATCCCAAAGTAGGCCTGAGTTTTGATGAAGCATGCTGCGTCCAGAAAAAATGCCTTGGTAACTAGGGAGCTGCACTGACTTACAATAAAGAGGCAGACGAGCAATTCAACTCACCTAATGTTTCCAAAGAGTTTCATTTAAGTCTCTTTGCATTTCACTCCATAATCTAAACCAGGGGATCCTGCTAAATCAATGGTCCTGGCAACTGCCAAACAATATTTTGATACAAGATCACATGATCTCATTTAATCTCAGGCTTACTATTTCTTTGCATTAATCATCATATCTTCAAAGCTGGAGGCTTTTTTCACAGGCTGATGAGACAGATGATAGTCTGATACCCAGCTTCCAGTGTACCACAGCAAATAATTTCCATCAGGTCCTTCCCTAACTATTTAAGGCCACACTCACATCCAAGATGCAAGCTTCTTCAGAAGAATTAGCTCTCTGGCATATTAGCAGGTATAACCCAGGAATTTTAAGCAAAGGAGTCAATTTGCCTTTCTCTATTTCCTTTGGTCCAGACCCTTTCCTCCAGCTCTGGAGGAAGTGTAGATCCCAGCAGTGCTTGTGGGGAGCGGCAAAAGCAAGACAACATAGATCTACTGGCTGACACCTGCTTGCAGACGAAAGGCAAAGGAGAGAGCTCTGCAGCTCTCATTTCAACTGCATCCTTCCTGACATCTCATCCATACAGATGGCCTGCGCTGTGCCATTACGTTCCCTGCCTTCGGGAAGTACGGTTCTTTTCATCCATGCCTGGTTTTCAGGAATCCAAGTTCTCGTCTCTCCCAGGCAACTTGGGCTACAAAAACCAGCCCCTGCCTCGTGGTGCTTTTGTTTATGTGACAAGAAGGTCCCGGCATCTTGGACTCTCTCTCACCGGCTCTTCCTCCTTCATAGTGCTCCTGCATTGACACTTCTAAGCAGAGCCAACGCTGGCAGCAGACTTTGCACTTGGAAAGTCTGACTTGTGACATCAGACCACTAAGATGCAGCACGAGGAACAGCACATGCGGCCTATCTAGGACCCAAGGCAAAGCAGCTCCACATAGCCAATGCTCCAGCACCCATCTCTGGTGTAGGTGGTTATATCAGGACAAGCACTTTGTGGTCTAATCCTGGACCAGCAAAATGGCTTCGAAGCCAGAGGATCCAGACCAGGGATGGGCAAAATGTGGCCCATGGGCCAGTTGTGGCCCCCCAGGCCATTCTATCCATCCAGCCCATGGGGCCCCTAAAAAATTTAGAAAATTAATATTTATCTGCCCCTGGCTGCCTGTCATGCGGCCCTCAGTGGCTTGCCAAAACTCAGTAAGCGGCCCTCCGCCTGAAATAATTGCCCGCCCCGATCCAGACCTTCACATTCACATGAAAAGGGTGTGTGGATCACAGGTGTAACATGCACAACTACAAGGAAGAGCAAAGCAGCTGATGGGTAGATCAGTGCAAGGGAGCTCCCAAAGCAGGTGGACCAGCCAAGTACGCGTGTGATTCTCTGGCAGGGGGCTGCACAGCATATTGACCTATCCCTACACTGATTTTGGCAAAAAATAAAGAAGAAATTAAAAAACAATTTATGAATGCTTTTGGGGAGAAAGCTCCCCACGAAGGTCCATTTACACTCTCTTTTACCAATGGGTCATTGCTTTGCCTATGCCTTGTTTTCAGCATCTGTCTTTCCAAGGACAGAGCAGCAGAGCCCAGAAGAAGCCCAGAGCGGTCTCACTAACCACTGCAGGGCATCATCTCCTACATCGTGGATTGCTAATCAGCAGCCTCTGGTGCTTCCCATCCCTTCTGCCTCCCCATACCTGCAATGAAAGACATTTTCTAAGAGTACAGTTGTGTGGCCTTTTGTTACAGGCCCAAGGCCAAACAGGAGGTATGAATTTAATAGGAACAGAAATTATTGCTAATATGAGGTTAGACTCAAAGATCTCAAGGATTAGCTCTGCCTCCCTCCAGCAATCCTAGACGCAGAGGCAACCTTGGGCATGTTCCCCGTGGGCCAGGGAACGCCTCTATGCAGAGTGTAAGTTCCTGTACGAAGCACACACGAGGACGGTTAGAAAGACATAGCAGAATAGTGTCAAATGGAAATAGCATGGCCATTTCCCAACAGGTGCTAGATTCTGCCTTCTTCACTGCTACTGAGTGCCCTACTCTGTGAATGGTCCCATTAATTTGACTGGCCTACTTGGGAGGTAAGGTATAAAGATGAGGGAGGGTAGCACAACCTGGCCAACATAAATAGGCCCGCTGTTTTCCCCACCTTCTGTTATTCAAAATGACTCTGAAGCCAGAGGCTGGCAGGTCTGAAACCCTACATGCTGTGGAAGACCCACGTTCATGCCATAACAGGCCTGATGCCACCTGTGCCATATTTCTTTTTGAAAGAGAGCAGTAAATATTGATCTTAAAGACAGGATAGGAATTCTCCCCCTGCTTACACGGCTGTAAGTCCACCTCAACTCCACACAGATTTGAGCTGTGTAACTGGCTCAGTATTTCTATAGTAGAAACTGCTGGAAGTGGCTAAAAATAAACTTGTTTGGGTTTTTAACCTAAGCCAAATACATTTGCGTTGCCTTTGGAGCTGGCGCTTCCCGTTGGCCCCCACACAGCAAACAGATTTTTCAGTCGTTAAGAATGTTCTGCACGCACAGAAATATCTCGGATTATTTTTCCCATAATCAAAAGAAAACAAATCCCAGAGCAGGCCTGCCAGGGTGCTTCCGGCCAGCCCCGCTCTGCCCCCGGAGACCCATTCCAGCCCGCCGCTGATTCCAGAGGGCAAACGAGAAAATTTGCTTTCGATACCAAATTAGAAATGCAAAACAAACCGAGTTGTTTTGCAAAAGATCAAACTCAAAACAAACAACTTTCCCCCAAAGTTCCTGCCTGTAATAGGCTTCGGAAATACAATCCTATAATTGCCTGGCTGAGCAAGCCGTACGTGGAGGGCTGCTGCTGCCATGGCATCCGAGTGCCCGGAAGATGCAGAGCATGATTCCAACACCCAAGTGGCTCGGGGAAGGGCTATTACCCCTAGTCAGAGGGATGTGGGTGACTTGCCCAAGGTCACACACGAAGCCTGCTATGAAGGAGGGAAAGGAAGGCTGTTCTCCCAAGGCCCAGGTTAATGCGCTAGCTTCACATTATCAGAACTGAGTGGTCCATTTACAGAGATGAAACAGCAAGCAGTGGCCACATCAAATCTAACTGTGCCCATCCTTATTGCTCACTTGTGAGATCAGTGCTTCAGGCTGCTCCTCATGGCAGAGCTCCCTGCAAACCTTCATAAATCCTCCGTAACACTCTCCTTTGCCTGCAGAAAGGTGAACTTTCTACAGTCCCTATGCGGTCACTGCTGCTGACCCAATCTGCCTAACTTGGCTACAGCTACACAGTGCTCTGGAGAGGTGTCCAGCCATGCTAACAGGTGTCCAGGCAGGTTAACAGACACCATCACACAGCAGTATTAATTAAGCTATGCACACTGCCCCACACTGCTAGGAACCAACTCCCTCAGACCAGCACAGCAGGCTTGTGGACACCGCTCCGGGGCATGGCAACTTGGCTGTGTCACTATGGTCCTGGCTCTTTTCTTCTCCTCAGGGCATCTGCTGCCATCACACATGGCTGACATGGGCTGTGAAGCCTTCCCTGGTGCTCAGCAAGCAGGCTGGTGACTAGGACACTTAAGGTATATCTACAGTGCAGCAGCAGCCTGTCCCAGCCTGACCATCTACTCAGTCCTATTCACATTCTCCAAACACAGAAATATGTTGAGGCCACTCCAGAGACATCCCCAGAGGTTGCTCACAAGCACACCGGAGACAAAAAGCACTCAAGAGTAGTTGAGAGAGACACCAGGCAGCAGCCATGCCAGCATACTTTAGGGGCTGGAGTGGGGGCAGATTGGCAGGGCATGCTCAGAGCACCCCACGAGGATAGACTGTCACTGCGGTGTAGCCACCCCCTCAGCACTATTCTGCTATAACAATACTGCTACCCCCACATTCAACAGTCTCAGGCCTGCAATCCTGGCTCCATTCAACTCAAGAGGGGTTTTGTAATGGGCTTTCCCAGGACTGTGATTTCAAAACACCCCAACTCATTCACATAAACCCCCCTTAAGCTCTTCTAACATCCTAAGTCTTAGCAATCACATACCTGCAGTGGTTCTATATTTTTGGAAGTGCTCAGTCAATGTTATCTAAGTGGAGCTCTACAATAATTAACCTGATTAATTTACATTCTTCCCCTAGTCCTTAAACTCACAGTTTTCTCATCTCTCTTAATCCAGAAGTATCAATCAATTCTGCTGATAAGTTTTGTATCTCTGTGATTAAACTCTAGAAGCTCTCTGCAAGTACCCATGACTCAACGCTCTAGGGCTGGGCTATTTTTCAATGGTAAATGGGCAGATACAGAGTGCCAGAGGGCACTGACAGATGTGCAGTCCCCGCTCTAACTCATGGCACCTTATAGGAAGCACCATAAGTTACAGTGACCTCCCCTGCGCAACCCAATAGACATTCACTGTTGGGTTGGGGGAAGTGGGTAGGGGGGAAATCCATTTTGGAGCCAATCCAGTAGAAGAACCTGCCTGCATCCTCTCTCCCCTAGCTCCGCTCGCCCCGCCTCAGCTCTGGTGCTGTCTGCAGGAAGGGAGGGGGGAGAAGGGAAGGGAAGGGAAGGGGAGGGAGCTGTGAGCTGGGGTTTGACCAGTTTGAGCTGGAGTGGGGAGCTGGGGGGCTCCAATCCACCCACCCCCTGTTCAACTCAGGCCAGGCAAACCCCAGCCTGCAGCTCCTTCCCCCTGCTCCCTTCCTGCAGACAGCAACAGGGATGGGATGCATCAGCTCTACCCCAATTATGTGACTGAACACCCCTAGGAAACAGAAGCTCCCTGAGGCACTCTACTTCAAAGCGCCTTCATCTGATCCCTCATTAGATGTCATGTGATCAGCAACTTTTAAAGCGCTCTGCAGCCATGCACTTCTGTCACAGCACAGCTGTAGAGCACCATCAGAGGACCAATCGCACAAAAAATGTCACTTCTGTCAGCTCCCAGTGTATCTGCTTCCTGACTGGGTAAGCAGGCCAGCACCTGGTACAAACAGCCGTGCATCTGACTTCTAAATTCACTTTCTGAGGATTTTTGTGCATAGAAAGCAAGCACAAAGGGAACTATCAAAGTCACAGCACTTACACATTCCAGCAAAGCAGCCATGGAGAATGTTTCAGGGCAAGAACCCACTTTTAGCTCCATCCCATTGTGCTAGGCACTGTACAAATGCTGGGCCACAACTGGGGCACTTACATACTACCACTACCTAAATAACTAGCTCCGTTCATGTATCAGTAACCCACCTTCAGCAGTAACAGCGACTCCCATCACCATGTGATCTCTTAATTTCAACCCGTTCTGCTCCCATCAGCACAGACATCATCTCAAGTTGATGATGCCATCAAGTCCCAGAAGAGATATGTTTTATTCCATCAATGAAGAATTGTAAGAGCTGAGCTTCAGAGAGCTCCCGAAAAATGGAAAGTTCCAGGAACTTAGTTTACTATGAAACAGTCAGGAGAGGATACTCTAATGCAGAAAAGGATCTAGCTTAGGAGAGGCTCTTTCACTGCAGTTAATGAGAAATAACTGCAAGGCACCACGAATACCGCTGAAGCACCATCTCGTCAGACGTTATGCATATGTAAGTCTTATAACCTATGTACAGAAGGATTTTATATTCTCTTTTATGCTGAAACCCAGTTCTCTTATTTTTGGTTGCTAATGAGAGCACCCCAGGGCACTGAACCATACAAAGGCTAGATCAAGGATAACAAAAGGGCAAAAAGTGAAGATGTTAGAGCAACGGGGGAAAGAAAGCTGAGTTTTCTTTTTTTTATGAGAGACAAATGACTAGCAAGAGCTGGACTTCATTAAAAAGGGACTGTGTGGAGGCACACAGAAATCATGCAGGTTTTTATCACTGCTTCATTAGAATACCTGGCCCAAGTCGGGATGTTTTTGTGAAACTAGAGAAGTTACTTCATTCCCACATCTCAAGATTTTCTTGTTTAAATTACATAGTGGTGTTTGGTCAGCTATCTGCCCAGTTCTTAGTACGTCCTGATCACCCACTGGACAAGGGAAGTCTCCTGAGGAAGCACCACACTGAAGGGGATACCAGCTTGCTCTCATTGAAGCTCTAATCCAGAAGGGACTTATCCAGCTCCCTGCCGTGCAGCCTCCAACAGGTCCTGCATGGGCACAGTGGGGCTGCCAGGAAACAGCACAAGCAATAGAAGATCTGAAAATCCAAACTACCGCCAGAAATACCATATAAAAATTCTGGAAGTTCCCACAGGAGGGCAGATCCCTAGCCGCAGCACCACTGTGATTGATGTTGCTCTGGAGGATGCATATGCACACCACTAGGTTTAAGCTGAGTCTATATTCTCTAGTCCTGGTCCATCCTAGCATCCAGCAGATCTCCCAGTACAATTTAGAACAGCTGCAGAGCCTCCTGGGCCATTGCCAGCAAGGACTGTACCCTGGCGACACAGCAAGGAGGTCACATGGCGACTCTACAGCACTGGTTCTCAACCTTTTTTGTACCAGGACCCATTTGTAAACATTGATGGCCAGTCCCAAACCAGTACCCTTCACTCCCGACCCATTGCCTCCCACCCCCAGGCTGAGATGCAGCTTCTCTCCCTGGATCAGCTCCAAATTGGAGCTAGATTCTCCCACCCTCCCAAGCCAACAGTTCACGTCTGTTGTATCAGGAGAATCAGTCTAACTCATGGAGCTTTCTGTAAGGTGCCATGAGTTAGACCTGGGAGCTGCACTTCTGTCTGTGCCTCATCTGTCTTTCATCAGTGAAATGCCGCAGGACATCACATAGCTACTTGGAGCTCAGAAACTGGAAAGCGAAACAGTCAGTCTGAAAATGAAGCTGCCAATGAACTCTGCACACAGGCAAAGCTCTGAAAAATACAAGTCTAGGGGTGCAGAGAACAAAAAGGCATTGTCAGTCACACAGCTACCAATGACTGATAGTCACACGCAGCTCCTCCGTGCCTGCAGGACCAGGCAGTGACTGGATGCGCCAACACTTTAGGGGTTTTCCAACAGCCTCCTGCCCCACCCAGCTCATTATCCCCTTGTACTATCCTCCCTTCCTCCTTCAATGGACTCTCCCTCTCTGAAATCCTCAATACTTCTCCCTCCCTAGTGGAATTCCCTCTGGATTTATCTCCAATTTTTTGCAATTTCCAGGCCCCTCAAACTGTTGGACTCCGATTCCAGGATGTCACCCTCGGTTCCTACTGATGGCTGATCACAATCAGGCGATACCTTTTTTAATTTGCCTTGTTCTAACTAGACCAGGTGCAAAGTCACAGTTAACAATCATATTAGGAAACTGTTGGCCAGTGCTTTCGCAGGTGACCTGTGTTCTGTAGTTTGTGTGGGTGCCTGGCACGCTGCAGGGCTAACGACATTCAGATACCTGTACTCTTCAGCCTAGCTGATTACATTCTTTTATTCTCTTAGCATTTGAAAATGGCTTACCAATAGATTTCAGCTAACCAGGTTTGAGTTTATAAGGGCAGGAGGACGATTTTCTTTCTTCCTCTGTTGCTTACAAGGGAAACTTGAAACAAATTAAAATTATTTTGGCCTTTTGCTAAAGGTCAGAGTTGTGGGGAAAGATGACTTGTTTGGAATTCAGTCAGGAAGTTTAACACAAATAATCCAGCTCATAGTTCTGTGAGAACAAGTTCCAGCCAAAAAATGTGCTGATAAAACTGATTTAAGTACCAAGTCTCTCCTATCCATGCATTTTTTCTACCGATAAACCCAGAGGCTTTTAAAGCTGCCATGTGAACTATTATTTAGCTGAGGTGTGAAAGAGATGCTATTCATACCTTCCCAGATAGAGGCAGGCCTTTATCAGGAGACTTAAGCAAGAATGAACAAGAAAAAAAGAAGGTATTGTTGTAAGTTGCCATGAAGACCGAATACATCACGGGGGACGTTCTCTGTTACTCGTTGTTCTAAACAATTATCTTTAGTCAACATTTTTCAGCCAAATGTTCACACTATAAAACAGGAGACCAATGGATACAGTCCAGCAATTTATAGGGAAAAAAAATAATGAATGCATGTTCTTTTTTTTTTTAAACCCCCCAGATGTGCCAGTTAAATGAAGTATTTATAAAGTAATGTGTTAATTTGTTAGACTTCACAGATAATGGTGGGTGGAGATATTGCCGGGTTAGGGAAAAAATCTTGAAGGAACTGAAGCAATCGGTAAGATCAAGTCATGAAGAAAAAGAAAGACATCATCCTGTTTCCAATCTTAGCAAAACCCTTGCAATTTTCAGATAGAAATAGGTAAAGACATCTGATTTTTGAGGTATAACATTTAAAAAAATTAGCAAGTCAATGGCTCATGGGATTGGTACTAGGACATTATACCCCTGAACTCTAGATTCAGATCCTGCAAACATATACCCGTGTACTAAAACCTTCATGCACAGGCAATGAATTCCACTGAAGCCAATGGCACTAATTGCAAGTGTAAAGTGTAAAAGCCAGTGGCAATTGCAAGTTGAGTTCATGCACAAATATTCAGAAAATCAGGACATAAGGATCTTCAGCTTTAATAAAACCCAGGATGGTACCAGGATTAACTGCCATCAGGTAGTTGTTAGTGGTCTGTATTACAAGATCGGTTTATCTAACCCCAGGTACAAGAAGACAGGTGCTCAGTTCTAACAGGTAAAATCAGGTAATTAAAATGATCCCAGAATCTGAGGCTCCGACACACACCATTATGCAGCATGCACAATGTCATAGGGTCTCTCCAAATGACACAAAATAAAGGCCTCTCAGCAAGTCCCAGGCTCTGCCGAAGTCAATGGGAAAAATTCTACAGACTGAAGTGAAGACAATTTAACTGTGTCCAGAGATGCAGAGTTTGTTCATTAATGCTAACTCCCTTAGTCTTAAGTGACTTGGGATTCAAGGCTTGTAGTTGAGACTAATTAAAAAGTATCCACGTAAGCGGGTGATCAAAACATCTTATGCTGCACTCCTTTCAAAATTATTTAAAAGTTTATCAAGAGAAAAATATTTTACAAAGAACCTACTTTTACCACCGTAGCAATTATAAAATCAATGCCATTCATAGTTTTATATGAAAATGTAACACAGCCTGATATCCAGTGCAGTCAAGAAGGTTGCTGCTTCATGCTACAAAAAGACATGAATTTAATCCTTCCAAAGAGTCTGCAGCGTAATATGGTCCTCCTGACAGTCCCAGGAGCAATCAGCTCTACCTATTTTCCTCAGGCCATGACTCACTACTGCCCTCTTTATGTCAGCATCAGCACCAAGAACCTTTTCCCCACCAACTCTGAATCACCAAACTCGCTAATCTCCAGTGGAGAAGTTGTTTTCCCACCCAAGGTGTCTAATTACTATGAACCACGGGGCTGTTTAATGAGGCATCAGCAAACTGGATAATGCATCTATAATCTTGCTCTCCCTTTCCTTCTCTGTGTTTCTGGGAAGCAGGTGCAGTTCTGAATAAAGTTCACAAAATGGATTCATATGTGACCAATTTGCAAATTCCCAAGCAGCTATCTGGGGAGGGCTCGCCACTGCCAAAAATCTGTACTTGGGAACATTGCTAAATGTTTTCGATGTTTACAGTAAAAGCTTCACTTCCCTCCGTTCCTCAAGATAAAGGATCGGAAGCATTTCAGAGTAATGCTAAATGTTATAGGGCTTGAATGAAAATCCCAGTACCAAAGTTCTCATTCAAAATGGGTTAGCGGGGGGGGAAGAGATACCCACAAGTGTTTTCCCATAGGAATTACAACTTTTTCCTCATTTATTTTCTATAGTTATTTCAGAAAAAGGCCGGTTTCCTAGATACGGTTACATAAGTTCAGCTCCAAACAATCTGGACGTCCCTCTTTTAGAAAGCAGATAAAACAGTTTTTAAAGCCAACTTTGGGAAGGTTATTCTCCGAACTATGCCTGTGAAATATCTTTACGTTCTCAGATGAGAGACTGTCTGCTATCGCTATTTTTATGTTGGAAGACCAGCACTGCTGTCGTTCTCGCAGGAAGTCTGTCCTCCGCCTTAAGTCTTCCCCAAAAGGTCTTATGCAGACGGAATAAATGACAGACACCTCAGCCCTCCAGTTGTCACCAGGCAGCCCGCTTCGCCTGCTTCTGGTGGGCATCCCCTTCTTTACAGTCCAGAAGCGACAGGATGACGTTCCAGCCCCGGGTCCCGAGACTGAAGCCCAAGCACACTGTTCATTTCATCACTTTTTAGGTCATTGCTTCCAAGATCAACTGTCCATCAGAAGAGAGGTAAACTGGGTACAACAGATACCTATCCAACCAAGAGAACACGGATCCCCAGTGCTATTATTTCTCACCAGAAAGACGATGTAGGAATAGCCAGTTCCCCTCAGTAGTAACTACCGCAAGCCAATGCTGACTCATATGATCTAAGTAATACTTTTTTGTTGCTATATGAGGAGCAAATCATCATATGCCTTGTGGCCTAACAGGAAATTTTCATCATGACCCTAAAGCTCAAAACAAAATAAATTGGAGGTGCAAATGCGAAGACAGGGCATGCATTGTATTATTTCTGGACCACAGTGTCAGGAAAAACCTTATTTCCAGTATCCTTAACAGTATTATGATTATGCTTATGGCAAGAGAATATGTTTATCAGCACCAGTGATTCCTCTTGAGGACAGAGACATCATAAGAAGAGGATGAGATTGTCCAGTTCAGCATAAAATACCGTCAGCATTCACAGGCGGATTGTAACTTGTGCTTAGAGGCCAATTTCCCTTATGCTTATGTAAATGCGGAGTTCTCCTATGGCTGGATTTACACCCGTGCAGCGGAGATCAGACCCTGTATTCTGGTCACAATCACTTGGCTGGGATTCTTTTTCTCCGAGTTCAGTATTTTTGCCAGTAAGAGCGGAAAGATGAACTTTGTGACGTATCACAAACAAGGCTACCGGCCAAACAGAATTTTAGAAGAGCAGCGTCATAATAATAATAATCATAGATATTCTAGGTGATTTACAGACAATGTCCTCACTAAAGCAGTGTTGTTGACCTGATGAATTTACAGCCTAAGGGCAGTCCTGTGGTCCTTATATAAGCAGTCCTGACACAATCAGTAGGACAACTTTGCAGAAAGCAGGGCTGCTCCAACTTGACTCTTTCGTTCAACTTCCCTGAGAAACATGGACACCTGCCTTGCCCCAAAAATCTATAGTTACACACAGTAGGCTGGCAGCCCCAAAATGTCTTAAATGGCTTTCTGTAGACAGCACTAAGTCAGAATTAAAATGGATTGTCATGGTCTTTTTCCGATGCATTGTGAAAACACTGCTGTTCTGTGATTTTCCATATTAAAATATCGAGTTCAGGCCCACTACTGTGCTTTTAGTCAGAGGTTTAACAGGACAGTCAGGCATCCAGGGCCGTGGAGACTTCCAAGTGCTGCCACGTCACGGGTGGGCCTGCGTGGCTGCAGTGGCAGCTGTTTCTTTCTGCCCCAAAAGTCAGCATCTCTGCCCAGGGTCTCCCCACCATTGCTCCACTACTGCTTTCAGTTAAATGACTTCAGACTAAGATGAGTAACGCTGATGGCACAGGCCTCGCAAGCACCTCACTGCAGGAAGCCAGCCACACACCCCAAGGATGCACTTGACTCGCTGCAGGATTTCACAGCTATGTCTCAGTCCCTGTGGGGACCTTCATTCACCTCCGGTGTAGCAGTGCTGACAGCCCTATGCTGATATGCTATTTGCAGAGTATTTTGTGGTAAATTTTTCATCGCCGTGAGGGCTCAGACCACTGCCAAGGGCTCAGCAGTGAGGGATGTGGGTCCTTGACAAGTCAGGGTGTTGAGGAGAAATCAAGCCCTAAGTTTTGCTTGCTGCGTTCATGGATTCCTGACTGCTGAAAGGGAAAAGGAAATGATTGAAAGTTATACCTCAAGGACCACTTTTTCCATTTGCACAGGCAAAGAAAATGTGTCTGGTCTGTGCAACAGGGGCAAATGTACATTTTGCAGCAGCGCTTTGACAGGATGTTTGGATATGTTGTCTGTTAAGGAGGTTTCCAGAGCTCCACAAACCTGTGGACAGATGGCCACTTCCTAAGTTTTACTCCTATGTGTTTCTTATCTGTTACCACTTCACCATGTGTGCTTGAGCCAAGATGAATAACCTTATACTATCTGCAAACATGCGCAAGTAAGGAAGAGGTGGAACAAGATACACATATGCCTGATGTAGAAAGAAAGCCTGTTTGTGCTTGGCCTGGACATACTTTTCAAGAAGTGTTAATCACTGGAGCTGTGCCCAGGTGAGCAACATGCCAAGTAAGTGTCAGCCAGACAAGTCAGACCAGCAGGAGCTGCAGTAACTTGCACACCTGATTTTTCCAGAAGGTTCATGACTGATGAATTGGAATAATTTGCTTATTTGAATACATTCTTGCCTTAGCTCATTGTAAATTTGCATATAATTCCCTCTGCAGATTGCTCCACTGCACACTGTCTCACCAGCTAAGCTGTAACAAACCCTGTTTCCATCACAAGCAGGGGAATTTCTCTCTCCTAAAGCAAGTTATATGCAAATCCTTTCATTAAGACGATGGAAACCTTTCACAACGTGGGCCCAGAATAATAGATTTGCAATTTCTCTCATTTTCTCATTGCTTCCAGTGACTGTTCATATTTCATAACCAATTGAGTTTTCCCCTTTCTAATCCTTCCTGCAATGAATAAACTTGGAATCCAATTACTAGCTCCCAACATTACTCTGCATTCATGCTACGCAGTCATTTTGGTTTTCCAGTTTTCAAACACTGGAATGAAGTCTAAAAGCTGTACCATTTGCTGAGGCAAGAGTGGGAGAGAAAGACATGAGGTGCCTCACTCCTGCTATTGTCGAGAAAAGTTGCAGAACATAATTACAAATAAAAGCACAAACTCTGCAGTGTTCTTGAAACCCTCTGAAATCCTAGTCTATACTTCTCCTAGGTAAAAAAAACAATAACATACACATTTCCTATTCACCTTACATAAAAATAGAGTTAACCTGGCACTGGGATATTTAATGCTATAGAGCACTTGAAGCCATGAGGGCTTATGACAGCTGAGACATGCTGGACTCTGAAAGATACTGCCAAGAAGCAGGCACTAAAAAAAAAAAAAAAGATATCCATTATCCAGGGCATTCAGGCTGCATGACCACAGCCTACCTTGAAGATGTTTAGGGAGAGTATCCTAGCCCCCCCGTCTGCTGGGAGCTCAATCACTGGGTCAAGAGCTCTATGAAGGAGCTGTCTTGATCATATAGACAGGATATGAGCAGTTCCAAAAGTCCTTTCCCCAACCAGGAGCATAACTAGGGTGAAGTGACACAGGCAGTCACCCTGAGGCTAACTTGGGGGGTGGGAAGGGGCAGAAAAACAAACACTGCCACCACAGCCACATGGCTATACCAGCAGCACAGGAGCAGCCAGCAGTCGCCGCCGCCCCAAATGCCCGGCTACGTTGTTATGCCTCTGCCCAATACGCATCGTCTCAGTCTCGTTCCTGGGTGTGCGTCAGGGATACGTACTGCACTCTCAGAACAGCTCGTTCCTGTAAGAAGACTACCCGCCCCACGGGCCCTCACTCAGCGAGGCAAATGATGTGTCGGATCAGAATAGAAGCAAATACGATTTGTTTCTAACTTACCGGGCTATTTGATCTCAATGCAGTAACAACAGAAACCAGCGGAGCATCTGTCCAGATACTTTTCAAACAAATAATATCAAGCTGAGCTTTTGTTTAGGAATCACCGCAAAACGGCCTCTCTCTCGTCAGTCTGAATTCATTGACATTTTCGGTCATGGTGACAATCAAAATGGAAGCCAGGATTATGATTGGGATAGCAATCGCAGGTACATCGCAAAGGGGTCTCAGCATGATGAGTATGTTAGCCAACGATGCACAGAAAAGACTGGTCTACTATCTGCAGTCTACTATCATACACACAAAACCTTTGTCTAGACGTGCAAATTGGTGTTTCCCACTTTCCAAGTATCACTAGAGTCAGAATCATACACCCCAAACCTGAACACCTCCAAATGATGATGAACTGGATTTTGAATATAAGCCCATCTCCAGTTCTACTCAAAGCAGCTGGAATTTCTCATGGGAACAGACTTTTAACTATTAGTAAAGGCTGAAAGTACAAGAGGCTTTTTAGTTATACGTTTCTTGCTAGAGACTTTTACTTTTGGAGTGTGACTCGCTGTTTGACAGAGAGCTGGAGTCTAATACCCCTCAGGTCAACCTCACTGGGCGCCTCTGTGCATGGGCTGTTACCGCGCCATCATTTAGTACTTCCTTCTGGAAGTACCTTTTAGCAGTACTAAATGCTGGCGCAGTGCCGAAGGGACACATGTAGACACATGCAATTACCTTGAGCTCATCCCTTTGAGTGCCTCAATTCTCATCTGTGGAGAAAACACCAACCATCCAGAGAAAACTCAAATATTAATTTGTTGCTGTTTGCAAAGCATGTGGAGACCCTGGTGATAGATCTTTCTATGAAGTTCATATAAATAAGTATGTGAATTGTTACATAAATCACCATTACATAACCCAGTTCAGTATAGCAGAGAGTCTTTCACAAAGCAGTAAACCCAGCTCAGAACTAGCTGTATGGATTTTCTATGGAGTTTCCTTGTGGAAAGTGAGAGAGGAATATACTTTCCAAGAAAAAGTTCACAGCAGCAGTTCTGGGAAAACAGAGCTGGGAGATTCTTTGCAATGAGCACGACTTCCTTGCTAGCAGCATAGATGAGATTAACACATGCAAGCAGAGACTCCCTCTCCGTGTCAAAAATCAGTCCACTTCGGTATCTAGAAGTAGCTAAACTCAAGTCAAGTAGCATCCTCCATAGATGAAAGAAAGGACATATGTCCATGCCAGAGTGGGAATACTGGGAGAAACTGGTTAGGTCAGGGAATAGATACCAATTCTTTTGTGAGGTCTAAAGGGAAGGGGTGGGGATGGGGAGAGGGAGAGTGCAGGAGTTTAGGCTAATAGGGAGGCAGTGGCAGACAGTAGTGGGAAATGGTCTAAGACTGTAAGGTCATTGGGCCATGTTGGTATGATATTTGGTAAAGGCAATGCTGCAATGGAAATGATGCCTAACAAGCAGTCACACAAAGGCCATGTCAGAGCCAGAAAAAGAATGCAGCTTTCCCGGTGCACGATCCCGCATGCCAGTTAAAAGGATTTTTTTTTAAAGCTAAAATAGTGATGGAAGAATTTGAAACATATTTTTCCTTTCCTGGCTGCCAGAGAGAAGGCTGAATTGTTAGAGGAAGGGAGCAGCTCCAGGGCTGATGGAGCACACATTAGAGCAGCACAGGGAAATGGTAAAAGCACTAGAGCTATGAGAATACAGGCACACCAACAGCACTCAGGGAAGCTACAAACGTGGTCTCCACATCGGGGACAGGCGGTGGCACTCAGCCTCTGTCCCACTGGCCTTCCCTTGCTTGGCTTGGGAAGGCTGTGGTTCATAGATGTCGATTGACAACCACCACCCATTGGCAGCTGGCTCTCGTGCACAAGTACAAAGCATTGCTTCCCCATTGAAAAGCATAATCAAGGCTTGAAAGCTGGCCAAGTAACAAAGTACTGAGACACGTTTACTGTAATTTCCAAGGCAGTTATAATTTAATGAAGCACTACAAGGGAACCTTCTCGCTGAACTGAACAATAAGCAAATACTAAATGAATGCCTGGGGCAACAGCTTCTGACTTCTTTACCTAAGAATCTCTTCTGTAGCCTATAATTAGCAATACAATAGGCTTGGGTATGTCCTGTTCATCACCCCCATCTCTCCTCCTTCACTTGGGAATGGCAAGGGAACTCAAAAAAGTGCAAGTTCCTCCTCAAGACCAACTGCTGCCCTGATGCTCTGCTTAGATTCTTCATTGCCTTCCCTCAGCTAGGTGCTATTTCTTCACTAGCCTTACTTTGTTCTCCTTTCTCTTTAAAAACTTGGCAAATCCTCCAACAGTCCTGTTCCCCCCACCTCTCTTTCCACCATTATAACATGACAAGAAGAAGAGGTTCTTCCATGCCATCAGAAGAAAGTAGAATTAATCTGAGAAAGGGAGAAAGACAATGCACCTATTCGTTAAATCTGGAACAGAAACAAATGACTGATCAAACCCAGGGTCATTCTCCAAGAACTTCTCACTTGGGGCTGGAGGCCTCTGTGATCAAGTGCTGAGGATCCAGCGGTAGACTCCATGATGCATTCAGTTCAGTTATGACTGCAGCTAGCCTGAGGACAAGGAGCTCTTTCGCAGTAACTTTTGAGGTTTCAAAATGTGTTTGTGCTCTACATTAGATTGCAATGGAGCTCTTTCAGAAGTTTTCTTGGCATTACATTGAAATATCTTTTTTCAGTTGAAATCCTGAGGCTCTCAATTTAGGAAGAGTTGTCAAAAATAGTTGCACGGTGGTGTGTGGTGGAAGTACTCTCCTGGCACACAAGACTCCAGTTCAAGCCTCTGGTTCAGATTGATTCAAATGCTGATTCAGAATGATCTGGAATGAAAAAACTCCTCTGAATCTGGCAAAGCCAAGACTTTAATCTTGGTCTCCTGTATTCCAGGGTATAAAAATGCCAGGTTTTTTTTTAAGCCCTGTTCATTCCTCCTGAACCCCCAAAAACAAACTGATGGAAACAGTGCATTAGGTGAGGTGTCATTATTGGAGGAAAAATGTGTTCTGATTAATTCTAACCTTAACATTTTTCTTCTCTCCACACTCCCTGGGGCCATAATACTTTGAATACATTTACTTGAAAGAAAACCAGTTCTTGTGCATGGGTGAACACACGGTGGCATATTTACCGTGCCATGTGCCTTTGACTACAATTACTAGATAAAATACACACACATGCTAATAGGAAGGGAGGACTAGAATCATCAATCTTTAGCATCAAAGCCACCTTTCTAACCATTTGAAAATAAGGCAAATTCAGCAAGTCTCAGCAATGTGAGAGTGAAAATAAGAATTTCAAATAGTTTATTTTAAAAAGTTACTGGCGGCTGACATTGGCTCCAAAGATAAGCAGCTTGAAACCCTCTGGGTCAAGCTACAGGGGGGTGAGGTGAGAAAGACCCAACTGTGGGCATTTACTACAGGCCACCGAACCAAGGAGAGGAGCTGGATCTGGAGCTCTCTCGAAAACTGACAGAAGCCACACGCACAAGGGACTTGGTTGTCATGGGTGACTTCAATTACCCGGACATAGATTGGGAGGAATACTTGGTTAGGCCAGATCATTCACACTGTTTCCTGACTGTGATTGAGGAGCTCTTTCTGACCCAGGAAGTGCAAGGGCCAACCAGAGGTAATGCTCTCCTAGACCTGGTCTTGGCCAAGGGAGATGGTCTGGTGTGTGGCTTGAACATTGAGGGTAACCTGGGCAACAGCAACCATGAAATTATCAGGTTCGCCGTCCACTGCAAGGTCGACAAATCAACCAGCAGGATTGAAGTCCTGGATTTCAAGAATGCTGACTTCAACAGGCTCAGAGCATCAGTCGGGGAGGCGATGAGGGACCAGGAAGGGAAGGCAAATGGGGTG
Source organism: Alligator sinensis (assembly GCF_000455745.1). Taxonomy (NCBI): domain Eukaryota; kingdom Metazoa; phylum Chordata; order Crocodylia; family Alligatoridae; genus Alligator; species Alligator sinensis. The sequence continues at coordinate 810,030 of NW_005842290.1, read as the reverse complement.
CATGAAGAGTGGTTGTTACTTAAGGATATGATCCTCGAAGCACAAAAGAACACTGTTCCTCCAGAGGAAAGGTAGGAGGAGGGCTGGTAAGCCCTCCTGGCTTAATAGGGACATTGCGGTCCTCTTAAAAAAGGGAAGAGAGGTATATGCACAGTAGAAGCTAGGGATGGTCCTCAAGAGGAAGCTAGGGATGGTCCTCAAGGAGGACTATACTTTAGTGGCTAGCACTTGAAGGGAAATGATCAGGAAAGCCAAGGCGGCAACTGAGTTTAGGTTAGTCACAGGAGTCAAGGACAATAAAAAGTCCTTCTTTAGGTATGTAGGCAGTAGAAGTAAAACAAATATAAGTGTGGGACCCTGCTTAACACCTTGGGACAGCTGGTAACCAACATTCAGGAAAAAGTAAACTCCTGAATGCCCACTTTGCTTTGGTATTTCACCAGGCCATGGGGAAAGTCAAGCGAGATAAAGTAATTGGGGACATGCTGGGACTGACAGCCTCCCCACTGTGGATGCTGAGTGGGTGCAATACCAGCTAGAAAAGCTAGACATTTATAAGCCAGCAGGACTGGATGGACTCCATCGGAGAGTGCTGAAGGAGCTGGCTGAGGTCATTGAGGAACCCCTGGCAAACCTCTTTCAGAAATCGTGGTGTACAGGGGAAATCCCTGAGGATTGGAAGAGGGCCAGTATTGTGCCCATCTTCAAGAAGGGGAAGAGGGAGGACCCGGACAACTATAGGCCAATCAGCCTAATCTCCATCCGAGGGAAAATCCTGGAAAAGCTCATTAAAGAATTTCCGTGTGATACGCTCGCGGAAGGGAAGATTCTGAACGACAGCCAGCACGGCTTTGTCGTGGGTAGGTCTTGTCTTACCAATCTCATCTCCTTCTACGACTAGGTCTCTCGCCACCTGCACATGGGAGACAAGGTAGACATTATATACCTAGACTTCCAAAAGCCTTTTGATCTAGTATCCCACGTTATCCTTGTGGGAAAACTGGAAGATTGTGGGCTCAGCTGCTCGACGGTTCAGTGGGTGAGAAACTGGCTACAGGATAGGACCCAGAGAGTTCCCATGAACGGATCTGTGTCATCCTGGTGCCAAGTGGCCAGTGGTGTCCTCCAGGGGTCCATGTTTGGACCAGTGCTTTTCAACATCTTTATCAATGATTTAGATGGGGGAGTGAAAAGCTTGCTGGCCAAGTTTGCAGATGACACCAAGAATTGGGGCAGTGTGGTCACGCCAGAAGATACGTTGCCGATGCAGGTGGACCTGGACAGGCTAGAGAGTTGGGTAGACCAAAACCAGATGAAGTTTAACACTTTCAAGTGTAAGATGCTCCATTTGAGGGCAAACAACCCTCAACATACATACAGGCTTGGAGGTAACAGCCTGACCTGCACCATGGCTCAAAGGGACCTAGCGGTAACGATTGACCACTGCATGAATATAAGCCATCAGTGCGAGGCAGTGGCCAGCAGGGCAAACAATATTCTGGCATGCATCAACCGATGCATCTCATGTAAAACTAAGGAAGTGATACTTCCACTGTACTCAGCACTAGTGAGATCGCAGTTGGAGTACTGCATCCAGTTCTGGGTGCCGCACTTCAATGAGGACATAGATAAACTTGAGAGGATCCAGAAAAGAGCCACCTGTATGATTAGGGACTTACAAGGCAAGCCATATGAGAAAAGGCTGAGGGACCTGGGCCTCTTTAGCCTAAAGAAGAGAAGGATGAGAGGGGACTTGGTAGTGGCGTACTGCTATCTCAAAGGAGTGCATCAGGAGCTCGGTGAACAACTGTTCACTAGGGCAGCTCTGGGGAAGACCAGGAACAATGGATATAAACTCCTGGAAGGACGCTTCAGGCTTAATACCAGGAAAAACTCCTTCACAATCAGGGTGTCTAGACTGTGGAATAAACTCCCTCCAGAGGTCGTGCAGTCACCTACCCTGGAGGTTTGCGAGAGGAGACTGGACAGTCACCTCGCCCGGGTCACTTGACCCCAGTTGTCTTCCTGCCTAGAGTGTGGGTGGGGCTGGACCCGATGATCTTGCGAGGTCCCTTCCAGCCCCTAACAATCTATGAACTCTGCTCACAGAAAAGTCCTATTTTTACTCAAAAACTAGACTGAACTGCACTGGACTTGTTTTGGTTAAACACAACTTGCAGAACATAGAAAACATTTCAGCAAACTGGAATGTATTCTAATTTAGAATAAAATGTGAAAAAAAAAATCCTGAAAGCTCTTTCACTGCCCAAGTCTCTTGGGCACTTGCATATATCCCAACAGGCACTTTAAAACCCTGATTCTAACATACACGCAGCAGTTTTTGGAAGAGAAAGGTCCCTGTCCCAGGTTTTGAGATTAACTTTGTGAAAATTTAATACCAAAATATTTCACATTAAAAACATATCCACTGCTCAAGCTAATTTCTTAACAAGAACAGAAAGCCTGTCTCACAGAGTTACTCCTCTTAAAATTACATTAATTAAAAGGCTTGTGTAAAGAGGCAGAAGATATATTTTTGCTTTAAATGGGGACAGTAAAGAAAGCCCACCATCCATGCTAAAGTGTCCAGTGGGGAGAAGAGTAATATTCAATGCCCACATTATGATTTATGGACCAAAAGCTAAAGAATTTATTATCCTTGAACACAGGAAGCAGCACAGTATTTTATTCTTTGGAGACTCATTGATGCCTCATAGAAAAACTTTAAAGAAGGATTTCGATGCTTGACTTGAAAGTCATATATCTTCATATGTCAGCTTTTCTGTTGCCCTATATTTTAATATTTGGGATAACCATGTTCAACCCTTGCTCCTTCCTAGTTCACTAACTCAGAATCGTGACACAGACATTTATCTGCACACTGATATAACTGATCCTGTTGTATATTTACTCCTGACTTTCCAAGGTGTAGCTGCCCATAGTGGAGTGACACGCAGTGCAGGGCTCTGTTGTCGGTCTACTCCAGGTTTACACTGTTGTAACAGCGGAGTAAATGTGTCATCCGTCTGTGCCCCTGGTGTCATAAACCCTTCTGTGAAGCCACATTTCTCTCTGCAATGTCAGTCAATACTTAGGACAGAGGCTGAGTCTGCAGATGAGAAATAAGCAGCAGGGGCAAATAATCTTCCCAGCAAAGGGCTATGTTACCTTTTGCCATGCAGGACAGGAAGCTTACCTGGAAAGCTCTACATGGGCCAGGGCTGGGCTGGGAGGTATGGGGCTGTGGTCCTTTAGCTATGAGGAAAACACATATGCAGCCATTCTACTCGTTTACAACCTGTACTGCTCCTGACCACCCAGCACCTTATCTCCTTCACCCTGGAGCAGGGACTAGCCACAAGAGCTCCTGGCAGATATCTTCTAGCAGATCCGCCAGTGCATTAGGACACACCACCACATAGGGCAGGTATTCCTAGAGTTCTCTCTTCACAAAATTGCTGGGGCTTCCTCGCATGCAAGACATGCAGGAAAGGCCACATGAGCCCTTCAATCTTGTTTTCACTGAACCACTCCTGGCAGTGACCAACTGCATGATCGTATGTGCATGGTGGTGGTGATGATGAAAATATTCTTCCCTTCTAGCTCTGGATCTCATTTCTTAATTCAATCATCACCATCCGAGGGAGGTATATATTCTTCCATTTTCTCAAATGAGGAAATCAGTGCATAGATAAGAGACATGCCCAGAGAAATACAGGGCAGAGCCGAGAACAGAACCCAGAACTCCCGATTCCCACGGATGTGCCTTAACCACAGAGGCAGAGAGGTTTCTGAATAAAATAGGTCCCAAAGCTCTCCATAAAACATCAGCAACTCTCTGGATACTTCAAATATTTTCTATATCTGATTAAATGTGAATAATAAATTCAATCATTTTTTAGTTAAAAAACACCCATAAAACCTTGGTTTGGATCACAAACTTATTTTCTTTCCAGTTTAGTAATACAGGGCTCTGTTAGAGCCAATAGCTGGTTCTACCAGTTATGCGCTATTCTATACTTAGAATAAGGGGATATGAGAAAACTAAGCTGATCCAGAAAAAACAAAGGTAAAAAAGGTTGAGTTTAATGTGTTTTCCCAGTGATAATTTAACCCTTCTCATAGCAAGAGCCCTTATTTCTGTACTGTGGGACTGTCAAGATGCGTGTGTAGCAGTTTCATAGATTTCATAGACATTAGGGGCTGGAAGGGACCTTGTGAGATCGAGTCTAGCCTGCCCACCATAAGCAGGATGTCAGCTGGGATCAAGTGATCCCAGCAAGTAAAACATCCACGTTTTTTGAAAGAGTCCAGAGTAGGGGCTTGCACCACCTCTGGGGGGGGTTTGTTCCAGACCCTGGACACTCGCACTGTAAATAACATTTTTCTTATTGTAGCCTGGGTGTACACGGGTTTGTACTTCCCTCTCCAATTGAGGGAATTCTTGGAGGGCAGTGTGCTGCAGAGGTACACAACAGCCCAGCAGCCGCCTCCGTCCCCTATAGAGTCAGGCCCAGTCAATCAATTACTTAACTATATACAGATTTATTATTACAACATAACCATTAAAGGGTAAGGAAATAGATTATATATGTACAAATTTACAAAACAATAAACCCTATGAAATATACATATATATACACACACAATACACACACACTCACACACAGAGAGTTATCATTTAAAAATACAGATGAACAATAGAACAAACCAGACCAAAGAATAATGATTGGGCAACCTTATAACCCTATTCATATACAAACTATTACTTCAAATTATTCACATAAACTGTAAGGCACAGTCCACAAATATAACCAGCAGTCCTTAGACTACCTGGGTGCCCTCCAGGGCAGGGTCCCCACTCTCAAGGTATCACTACAGGAAAGGAGGTGGGGGGAAAGAAAAGGAGAGGAAGACCCCAAAGACTCCTAAGCTCCCCTGCTATCACCCAGGAGTGGCCCACATGGTGCCCCTTTGCAGCCCTTGAAGGGTCCCTCCCCTGCGGGGACCCTCTCTCCAGGGTAACTTACTACTCCACAGTCCCGGAGGGTTGCCTCCCATTCTCCAGGTCGAGCTCTGTTCCCTGCTGGGTTTTCCTGCCGCCTGACCCTGCTGCCGTCCTGGCTTAGGGCCACATGCATTGCTGTGTGTAGTGGGCCCTTCGCCTTGTGCTAGGGGTCGGAGGCCTGGACAGCCTTGTGCAGCACCGGGGCTCAGTCTGCTCCCAGACCCTCTGTGCAGCATCTTCTGCCCTGTGCCAGCAGCGGTAGACCCGAGCCACCTCAAGTGGCTCCCAGGGTGTCTCACCCTCCGTGCAGCGCCTCCTGCACTGAGCTCCCTGCCTCGTCCTGGGGGTTGAGGACCTGAGCCACCCCAAGGGCTCCAAAGATCCTGCTCCATGCTCCGGCCTGCGCACCGTGTCTCTGGCCGCGCACCAGAGGTTGCAGACCCGAGTCGCCTCACGCAGCTCCCAGGGTCTGGATGCTGTGCTGCGCACCGAGAGCCTAACTGCTGGAGCTGTCCACCGCTCCCCGCTGATGGAAGTCTCCAGGGGCTCTTCCAGGGCCCTGCTTTGCCCTGCTGAGCAGCTCTCCTCAGCCCTGCTCTTCTCTCTTCTCTGTCCCCGACGCATCTGCCCCTCATGCTGGGCACGCAGCTCCTTTAATACGCTCCAGGGCTCCGCCCCTGAAGTCTTCCGGACCTGACAGTTTGTAGTCTTCAACCAAGTCCGGGGGAGCTCTTCTCCCCCTCCCCTCAGAAAAGGGGAGTGATGTTATTTCTCTTGCTGCCTCCTGATTGGTGGATGGGCTCCACCAATCAAAACAGCAGGATCTCAAGCCTGGGACTCAACCCAAGCTCTGAAAGGTAAGCCTGCTACACTATGTCTAGTCTAAATCAGCCTTCCTGGAGTTCATGGCCATTAGACCTTGTTATCCCTTGGGAAGCTCTGGTGAACAGGTGTTCTCCCAGGTCCTGATGCACCCCTCGTATATAACCAAGCCCCCCCGAGCCTTCTCTTCTCCAGACTGGAGAGTCCCAAGTCCCTCAGCCTCTCCTTGTACGGCCTGCCAGTTGGGTATTCACTCTGGAAAACGCAATGCTGTGTTGCGATGGAAGCCCCGGAGGAGGCTGACCTGATGCACACGTTCTCCACTGCAGAAAAAGCAAGGATTCGCAATGAAAGGATTCGCTTAGTCTCTCTGCTCAAACAGGGTTAGCATGAATCAGGGGCAGCACCACTGCATGCAGGAAAACATTCTTATTTCTTAAAGCTTTTCAAATGCCAGTTTGATCTGAGAAAAAAAGATTCACACACATGGTTACATGTATTAAGTGCTCCAGGCACCCACCAGGATTCTGAACGCCTTGGGTGAGAAACCCAGGAGAAGGGCAGAAGCACACGTAGCCATTGTGTAGGACAGTGCTAGGACATTCCCTGACAGGGTTCCCTTGTCCAGAAGTCAGCAAGATGAGCAAGACAAAACTGGGGATTGACTCCATCTGATATCATTGCACATCCCAAAGCATAATATTAAAGTGGACCCAGTTCAACCTAACAGAGACCTTACAGCAGGGGCGGGCAATTATTTGGAGGGCCGCTTACTGAGTTTTGGCAAGCCATCGAGGGCCGCATGACAGGCAGCCAGGGGCAGATAAATATTAATTTTCTAAGTGTTTTAGGGGCCCTGTGGGCTGAATAGAATGCCTGGTGGGCTGCATTTTGCCCACCCCTGCCTTACAGGCCATTTAAATACTGCCTAAAAACTATAACTTCTTCATTCATTAATTATGAGAAAGGGATAGATGATTCAGTTCCCTTCTGAAGATCCTCTGTAGTCCACTCTGGAAGAAGGAAAGATCATCACAGCCCAAAGCCTCAGGTCTCCCAAGAAGCATCTGGGTTTGTTCAAGGCTTTTATAAGCCTTTTCCTAATTGTCATTAGGGAGTCACATGCTGCCAAGTGAAAATAAAGGAGGACTCACATTCCTGAGTTCCATGACTCTATAGGAAGAGAATGAAAACCCACACAGCACTGGGGAGGCAGAAGGGTTAGAGTCAGCCACTTATAGGAAACAGGAACTGCTGGTCAGTTCTCATCAGACATATCTTGAATTCTGAAAACTCCTAGTTATCTAGCCAATAATCTCTAATGCAAATAAATGTGAAGAAAGAAACAGGGACAAGAGAGCTACAAGGCAAGGAGAGAGTAAATCCACCAAGCAATTTCAATTAATATGGCAAAAGCAGAAATATAAATGATACGGTATCTGCAAACAGTAGGGCTTAAGTGTGTTTACTTTTGCAACTGCTAGTTACATGTTTAAATTAGCGTTTCATCTAGTGTGCACAAAGAGCTGTAACAAGCAGGTTTTGCAGGAGCAGCGGCCACCAATCTCATACATCCACAAACTGTCCAGGTCTGGTGCCCTGGCTTGTACAGCCCTTGTTATATTACTGTACAAATATCTACGTTTTTCCTGTGAAAAGGAAAGACACTGTTACTGTGACCCTGATCCCATTCAAGCCAGTGGCACAATTCCTTTTGACTAAAAATAGAAGCAAGATTGTATTCCTCATTTTAAATTGGAAATTTCTGAAGACACGTTAAACTGCAATCGCATGTCCTCATACTTATGTTTTGGGATGCCCGTAAACTTTGAGATCACAGCCTAAATTTACAACTAACTACCTGAGCATGTTTCTGGGGACCAACCCCACAACCTTGACTCAGCAGAACAATCGTGGTGTTAGGGTTGTTGGGGCCCTGGGCAAGAGAGTCATTTGGGGCCCCTTAGAGGCTTAATTTGATGACCTATGTATCGTGGATCTTTATAATATTCTTTGGGGGAACTGGATAAATAGTCGAGTGTTAAAATGCAAATAGAGCCAATTCCTTGCAAAAACTTCACCCCCCCACAAAAATTGCTACAAAATTTTGGGTCTCCATAAAGTGTGCGGCAGTCCCCCAGTTTGTCCGCCCCTATGGCCACTACTGAGCAGAACTACTCATGCAAATCAGATCAGGACACCTCACAGCTTGCACTCCCAAATCCAAAAACCTTCAAAAAAGTGCATCTATAACTTCAGATACTGAACTGAGATTTCTTTGAAAATGAGGACCCTGAATACATTCCAGAAGAAACAGACCAATGTAATTTAGTTATATAGGCTAGGGATAGGCATTCAAAAAGTCTGAGCCTGAATTGAGTCAACCTTTGCAAGTTAGTCTAACCTAGCTAGGCTAAACCAGTTTGTAACCAAAAATACATTCTCTCTGGACTGAGGAAATTCAGGCACATGCCTGTAGTGGTTCAAGCTAGAAGTCAGGGGTCGCTAGAGGAGCCTTCCCTTCCCTTTTACAGTGCTGAGCTGGGGGGGAGGGGGGGGCCAAGCCTGGGCAGGACCTCTGATTAGGGAGGTCTGCCTGTACCATCCCAAGCTTTTCCTCGCTGGCTGCTCAAGGGTTGAAAGTGTTGCCAGACCCCAGCCTCGGGCAAGCACTCTGAGGCAAGGGGGGGAGGGGTGCAGTGCATGCATCTGTTGATGATACGAAGCTTTTCAATCTCTGTCCCTACTTCATTATACTGTCTGCAGCAAACTGACAGGCAAAAAAGCCAGCAGAGGGCTGATAACAGTTTTTATCCCCCTATTAGCAAAACAGTAGCCTCTCTCCAAGCTCTTCTTAAACAGCTTTTTTCCCCAAGGAAGAACATTACCAGCTGACCTGTTGATTAGCTCCAAAAAAGCCCTAAGTGGATACTATTCTGTCTGCCTGTCCCACTAAAATTGGAAACACACACAGACAACTCTCAGCATTAGCTAGCACACCTCATGCCTAGGGTCCGTGGGGCTGGGGTCTGTGCTGTGGGAGATAGGAAGGGGGGGTGGTCCTTGCTTGAGCAGTGAGCAGCAAGGGGGGTTGGGGCAGGGGGAAGCCTGGCAGACCCTGCTGTACCTGCAGTCTCTGCTGGAGCTCCAGCCAGGGAACAGGCAGGCACAGCAGAGAGCCCAGCCCAGAGAGCATGCCGGGATGCTGGTGGAGTCTGGTTTATCTTAAACCAGGAAGGGGTCTGGGACAGACATTGCATAAACCAGTTTGACCCAAATCAGCTAGGTCTGATACTACATTCAACCAGTTTCAGCCATTTTCAAACTGGTTTACATGCACTGAACTTCTGCTCTGTTACAGGTTTAAACCAGTTTCTGATCACTTAAACCAGTTTATGTATAATGTTAGTCCCTAGCCATACTGATCAGAGATAATGCTCCTTTAAAGAGTTTGACAACTTTATAATGTCAGTCATACAACAGACTAAAAAAGGTGTATTTGCTAATCACAGCTACTCTAGTCATAGTCTCTGCACACCCCACAGCTGACAGGCAGGTTGTTTCACTGTTTCTTTCCTTCAGCTACATTGGGGGGGGGGGGGAAGTGTTTTGTTGGCTCATTTTTTGCTTTGTTTTTGTATCATTTAGTTTTTATATGCCAAAATGGCTCCAGGAATAAACGTGTATTCACAAAGAAAAACAAAAAACTAAACTAAATGTAAAACCCCTCAGTATGTTTCCCATGACTACTCAAGTAATTTGAAGATTAGTTTGAATCTATAGGTAGTAGAGTCATACCACCATTATCAGTTCCCCTTGGGAACAATAAATCTGGGTGGTCTTTAGCTCTATGACTCGTGCCCTCCTAGATAGTAGGATGGCATTGTCAAGAAGTCAGTCTAGAAGTATAACTAAGCCAAGGCTTTTTCACCTGATAGATGAATAGGTTTTGTTGAGCGGTTCTATTATTTTTTTTCAGATTTGCTTGGACTTGGCATTTGGTTTGTTCTCTTTTTGGAGGTGGAGAAAAAGGGCTGAAGACAGCCAACAAATGTTTATCCAGCTGCAGTAGCTTGATTCTCAAAGCATAACTGTGAATATTTCTTCTCCCTTATGCTAATCCAAATTTGTAAACAATCCTAATAACTCCTCCTCATGGTTGTTCACTTTCACTATTACATTCCTGATTAAAGGGCTACAGCATTTTAAGCGAGGTGAGCAATGCAACAAATCCAAGGCTGGCTTTAGTTAGAAAAAAAAAATACACTAAAATTCTCAGCCTCCCAGAACTATTATTCACTGCTAATATGAAAGCTTAAAAATAACCCCAATTGACATCAGAAGGAGGATAATGGTTCCTAGTTTTTAAATAATCTAGCACAGGTTTTTATGTCTGATACACTTCATTCCCCCTTACACAGATATTCATGAGACTACTTACATGTGCTCTTCATCGCCTAACCAGAACTGCAAGAAATAGATTTAGTTGTCTTCGTCTTTCCTACCATTCACAATTCATTAAATAAAAAACATTTTCTTCTAAATGTGTCCACATTTTGTTTCTTTCAGCTGTCTAGTCCCTCAGCAAATGGGCCGTAAGGCTTTCTAGGAATGGGGCCCTTGCATCAGGAGTAAGCACAGACTAAAGTGGGCATCTTCCTTGCCTTTACTTTACTTTTCCTTGAGGATGCCGTCATGAACGCTGCGGGCTGGGGGGGCTTGGCGAGGCGAGCTGCTGCAGGCGGCAGCGGCACTAGGGAGCTCCTACAGGCGGCCGCGGCACTGTCGGCGGCGGGAGGGGTGGGGTGGCGAGCGTCAACTGGTGGTCCATGACCACCCGCTGATGCTGCCAGCAGTGTTGGCAGTGGCCAGCGGTGACTGAGGACTGCCCGCAGGTGCCGCCAGCAGTATCGGCAGTGAGGAGGGGAGGTGGCAAACAGTGACAGCCCGCAGGCACCACCAGCGGTGTCGGCGGCGCCTTTTCACAGGGGGTGCGCACCACCACGCTCAGAGTGTGCACATGCACCCACGTGCACCCCCCACACATCGCCAATGGATGCCGTGCATCATTCCTAGTGCTCTGCATCTCAGCTGGGGCTAAAATACGGATTCTGAATTACAACAGCTTGAATTCACCTAAGGGCCTGTCACAAGGGACACATCGCATGTATTTTATTTAGGTGGTAGTCAGCATTACCACACTGTATTCAAAGTTAGTACATGTTCTGAGCAGTCGCATGGTAACGCTGGCTATGATCTCAGCCTGCTCGGACAGGGTTGGAGTCAGCTGAGCCCCTTCCCCCCCAGACACTGACCCAGCCGCCAGGCTCTGCCTGTGAGGATATGCAACCCCCGTGCCCTCCCCACCATGTGCCCAGCCTAGGAATACTTGAACTCGGATTACCTCTGCAGATGTTATTTAATATGATCAGGAGATGTTCCTCCAATGAAAAGTCCTAATTTTGCTATGATATGATTGCACTTAGCGTGAGTTTTACTGCTTGAATGTGCGGTCACTCATGCTTTAAATGCTGTTAACACATCCTAAACGCAACATGTGGCATGACCCTAAATTCCACACAGGCCCTGCTCTTGCAAACATCTACAAGTTTAATGTTAGTACCAAATGCAGCCCCGCTGAGATTAGTCCCATTATCGTAGCCTCGTGTTTCACAAAAAGAAAAAAACCCTTCACATAGGAAAAGGAAAATTGGAATTCGTATAATTTGTTTCTTCACAGTTTAAACCAGCAACTCCAGTTTGGTAGCAAAAGTAAGCCTATGTATAGTGCTTATAGGCTCAAGGCCAAAGGACTTTGTGATGTCTCTGTGCTCCAAATTATTTTTAAAAGTTTTCTTCAAACTTGCTTTGTGGATCTCAGTTGCACAGAAAAATACGCATTTGAACATGGTGAATTAGTGAATATAGTTAAACAAGAAAGTCTAGTTTGCATATGGAAGGAGCAAAAACTAATTTTAGTGAGGGAACACATTGTAATATATCAGCAAAGGGAGTGAATCTAGCCTTCAGCCCCCAAATCACTGAGCGGTGCTATTTCTCTAAATTATAAAGCACAAGCTTTATAGATTTTCCCAATCTCATATGGCTTGGCAGCCTTTTAAATAAATGTAGCATATAAGCATCACAATTTTTGCTGTCATTCTACACTTAATATGCATCTGGAGCAAAGGAATCTAATATAAATGTCAGCTTATAATTAGTTCCTCTGAAATATATGGGTTGGTATTTTTTGTGCATTAGAGCCAGTTTCTCTCCTTTTCCTCTCTGTTTCTTTTCTGCAACACCCCAGCCCTTCTACCTTTGCCTGTGTCCTTACATGGTACAATATTTTAGCAAACCTGACTACAGTATTCAATAAGGCGGCAGAGCGTGGAAGGGTGGGGCAGACATACTATATTAGCACAGTTACCAAGCCTCTGCCTGTGCAGCCTGAAGGAAGCATCATTGTTTGACCTAATCTCATTTTCCCCTTCTCTGAATTTTGCATCACTTTTGTTTAAAATCTTCCCACCATTATAGGCCAAATTCTTCTATATTTTCCACAGGAAAAAATACTGCTCAGAGGAAAAAGAAAACACAGACTTCCTACTTGAGGTTCTTCACTTTTGTCCACCATCAGAATGCAGCAGGAAATCAAACTTTTGTCCCATGGACTTGGCTGTGGGTTCACATCCCCAAATCTCCCAATATCCCAAGATGCCCTGTATGTCTGGTTTGCCTCCCACTCCTCACAGGACCATTGCTCCCACAGAAATGTTGCTCCTGCAAGCCGCTCCAGCGGCAGGTGACCCTGACCAGGCCAGAGTGCAACTGGAGACTGCAGGACAGACTAGTTCAAACCACAGAGCATTGCTTGTGTCCATGTTAGCTTATGCTAGAGCAGCCTGAAAATGGGGGGAGTGAGGGGAGAGGTTGGTGAGAGCAGTTTCGCACAGAATTGCTGTCCCCAGGGCCTGACGGCCTTTCAACAGATAGAGAACAGCTGCTTAGGGGTCTTCCCAGGGGTAGGAGTGATGCATGACCACATCTTTGAGGAGGAATAAGGAGGTCCATCCATTTGCTTAGCACAGGGGACAGTGCAGCCCCTGACATTATTTCATTCCCTTTTTCTCCTTTCCCTGGGTTGTTTATCTCAAGCTCTTTTTCCTCTGCATGTGGATGCTAGGTGCTACTTACTGCAGTAGTCAAATGGCTTCAATTTTCTCCCAACATTTACCAGGCAAACTTGCGTTTAGCACATCATCTTAGTCATGTCTATAAACCGTAATGAATGCAGAAACAGGGGCTGCATCTCAGTGACTACTGTCTTCTGTTGTGCTTTGTATTGCCCAGTTTATAAAGCCACCCATGCTTGCAATCTAAAATGGTATAAAGGGAATGCAAGGCCCGTGAGAGCAACTCACATGCATCTTCATTTGTCTGATATACATATAGCAAGCGTCAGACACTCGCTGTACCGCTCCCTCCCCCACATACCTACTGCCGGACTAATATCTTCAAAGAATTCCATCAAGTTAGTGAGCCATGACCTTCATTTCCTGGCACTGTGTTGGTTGCCCGTAATCAAGCTGAGCTTTTCTAAGTAGTGTCCCATTTGATCTCTGAAAAAGTGGTTTCTAGGACTTCCCCTCCGCCTGAGATCAATCTAGGTGGCCTGGAGCACGCTGGTGTGTCCCTGCGCAGCGCTGGAACAAAGGATGACGTCAGCCACTTTGAAAGGAACAAGCTCGTAAAAAGATCGCTGCCCATTTCTGTCCTCACTCTCTGCCCCACGCTCACGTGTTTGTTCTCTCTCAATATGACATCAGCTTATTATTTTTGTAAAGAACATCTATATCAGATATTCACCTGTATGTACAACACCTATCCCCAATTCTCTGTTTCTACAAACCTGATGCCCTACCATAGGTCAACACTTGCCTTAAAGACAAATCTACAATAATGATAGGGTGTCTCTAGTTCCACATCTTCAGTGCCTCTTCCCTGTTTCCCAAAACAATTTTTAGCAGCCAGGTGTTTTTAACACTTGTTTACTGCATTTCCCAGGGGAGCTTGTTCAAACTTGGGATTTCCACCTTGCAGGAAATTTGGGCGTTTTGAAAGTCCCTTGTTCTAACGACAAATATTTTCACTATTTCCTATGAACTGGAAATTCTGAAAAATGTTTTCATCTGATGTTTTTTTGTGTATTTTCATGTTTTTCTCATTCTTTATTTTTAACGCTGTCACGTTCAGTAGTCCTTTCTGACAAACCATTCACAACAGAATAGTAAAAAATGATATTTTTTCAAAACATGAAGGGCTGCTGCTCCATAGTACAAACGGAAACATATTATTTTCTAAATCAAAGTAATTCCTAGGGGGGGGAGTTGTTATGAAACAGGTACCAGGGGAGAGTTAAACTCTATCATTACAAACACAAACTGAAAGTATAAACACATATCATATTTTGGTTTGTCGTAAGTAGTAGTTCCCCATTCATGGTTGGGGTTTTTTTTTAATAAAATTAGGTAGAATCAAAATACATGTTATTTTAAGTCACTCTTTCTTTCCTTTATAAAGGTCACTACTCTTTATTGGGTGTCCCTTGTCCAGCTTTGTCAAAGTCCTCTATCAGGTGATCCAGTCACTGTTAGAAAGGAGTCCATATTTAAGAGACTGGCTTGCTTGGGCAGTAGCCAACTCATTGCTGCAGTGGACCTTCATACGAGTAGAGAACCATCAAGGTTTAAACAAGTTTATTTTTTAGTCCTTGTTACCACTGCTTGGAATTTAATCCAAGGGAAAGGCACAACCGAGAAGGCAAATAAACCCCACAAAAAAGAAAAAAATGTGTGAAACCTAACATACGCACAGACAGTTTCCAGTATCAAGCAGAGAGAGAAAATACTCAAACAGTCACAATAACCTCTGTGTTTTTAATGACATTTAAAAATAATCAATCAGGAAAGCCCCGACTTAAAGATCATCTCCTGGTGAATACAGGAAGGGAAATCAAGTCACATAGCATATCCACGCTGCGCAACATCCACTCTATACCATGAAGGAAGCAACAGTACAGAAGAGATGAGAGGCAAAGAGCCTTTGAGCTGTCTGAATATAAGTCAAATCACAGCTCCCAGGGTTGATTTACAGAACCCATTACCAATCCAAAGGTGCACGCAAATTGGGTGTTTATTTATTGCAGAAAGCCATAAATAGTTTGATTTATTTCTTTTTAAGTGCACAGTCAAGTTAGCCTCAAGTCTGAATTACTTCAATGTACAGGAAGTGTTCTCTGGATTAAATGAAAAGTTTCAAATGAGTAATAAAAGGCAGAAGCTGTATATTACTGGATCATCTATTTCCCCTCCCTGCCCACTCTGTAGAAACAAAAAGGCAACAAAAGCCCAAAGAAAAATTAAGGTCAACCAAAGCCCAAAATATAATCATTGTAATAAGATTTTTACGAAGTCAAGAATCAATATTAAGATTCTCATAAAATTCACTATGCATTTGCCACAGTGACACAGAAAAGCTATGTGGCAAGGTGTCCTCAGCTTAACAAACTTGCTGCTGTACATAACAGAGGCCTGCCATTCTACCTTCCCTTGCCATTATTTTCTATTACCCTTTGTCTCCCTGCAATATTGTGTCCTCCAACTTTCTACACGCTTCCTGCTTTACATGCAACCCATGTCCCACAAGCATGTGAGAAGGCCAAAAACCAGGCTTCTTGGAACAAGCTAGTGCTTTACACCTATTCAGAGAGAGAAAACATTTCCCTTTCCTTCAAAAAGAGAGCCCCACCAAGTAATCATAGCCCAGAGATGAAGTAATGTTTATACTCGCTCCTTCTGAAGCATGTCTGTTCCTTTAATGATTACCTGCCAAGGCTGAAGATCAAGATCAAGAACTTCTTCCACTTCACTTAATCTATTAATAATTTTTTATGATGTATATATTAATAGCAGCTCCTTGAGGTCCCAACTGAGACTGAGACCACCTTGAACTGGGAACTGTACATTGCGCATTATGAAAGACAATCCTGGCTCCAAAGAGCTTACACAGGAGACAGAGCAGACATACTGAATGGCTGGGAGGAGAAACAGAGCGAGAGATGGGTACAGTGACTTACCCCAGATCACAGAGTAGATTAGCAGTAGAGCTCTTTGTAGAAGCCAGCTCTCTCAAGTCTGAGTCCAGTACCTTGTTCCCTCCACCATGCTAGTTAACAGCATTTAGATACATCCAACCCCCAGGGCAGGACATTAGAAAACTGAAGGGAATGCACATACCACATTTTTACTTGACAAGGTATGAAGTGCTATTTATGCTTGTTCTTGAAGATCCATATCCTACAACACAGAAGAAAATTAACCAATGGGGGACAACACATTTTCATCAGAGCAGAGAATAAAACCACTGCGTCATATTTAGATTTGAAACCATTCCTTACAAAGGATTCACAAGTGTTTCTTCTTTTGCCAACTACAGGAAAAGCCTGCTATGCAAAAGGCAACAAACCAAGGTCATATGAAGAAATAAACTTTGACTTTAAATCATACTTCGAAATACCCCGGCAATCTAAAATAAATTGAACTACTGATTAAGAATGGGAATTTTAAGAGATCATTAAAAGGAACAGTTGGTTATATTCTGAAAGGGCACTAAGAAGTACATTATTTCTTTCAGTATGTTGTTAATCAAGGCTCCTGTTCTGAACTCACTCACACTGAACCCTCCTTACTATCAAAATATTTTACTGTACTCTTTAAAACTAAAAACTGTATACAGCGGAATGCTGTCAAGACACTGATTGAAATACATACAATTAAATTAATACAGGACTGTATAAGAGACAACTCTGATGTCACTTTAAGGTTATACCCCGGGGTACTGGGAGTATTAGTTAATTGGCTTGTATAGCCTTCTGAGGATGAAGAGCCCAAAATATTATTAAAGAGCATTTATGAAGGATAAGATCTCCTAGGAAAAGAAAAATTATGATAAAAGTATTGATCAGTTCCTATATGCCCTCCCTTCAAAAAATATTATTATGCATGCAGCAGGTGCGTCTACGCAAGATGTTTACTATGCAGTAACCTAATAACACTGCACAGTGCTAATAACTGCAGTGTTATTAGGCTCCTGCACAATAAGCATCACAAAAAGCCCACGCACGGGCACTACTGTGCAGTAAATGTAGTTACTGCGCTTTCAATTAGTATTTTATTAAGGAAGTACTAAAGGCGCAGTAACCACAGCTATTAATGAACATGTAGATGAGCCCAGCTTCCCCTAGAGCATGGAGTAGACCAGGTCCTTGGCATGAGGAATTTACAAGTTAGTAAATTAGTAATAGATTGCAATTAGTAGTAGGTGACTCAGCTTGTTTTCACTGTCTAACATCACTTGAAATACAAACTTGCTCTTGGTTTCCCACAACAAAGCACCAGCCATGGAGACAGGCTGTCAACATATTTATTTCCTTCCACATCCATGGTCATTGAGGAATTGACCTCATCTTCCACTTGTTCAAGTCTTTCCACAGTGAATCCTTTCACCCGCTACAGTTGTTAAAATCGGGGACCTGCCTAAGAGATTTGTTTGCCTTCTCCTTGCTGAAGTCTTTCAAAAGCAGGGCAGCATATGACTTATACATAACTCCTGTACGCTTTATATCATACAGTTCCTGACTGCCAAAGTAGAAACGTTTGTTAAACAAGGCTGGCAAGGATTTTTTTGTGATATCTTGCATTGTACTGACTGTTACAAGAGCTGCTGGACAAGCTTTCAGGCAGCAAGTGCCCTTCCTCCGGAAAGATATTAATAATGATTAAACACAGGATTACATTTTGCTCTTTCTTCACTTACATTGCGATTGATATAAAAGTGGAACCACCAGGGCAACCAATATAAAAATTCATCTGTTTGGTAAATGAAATGAAGGATCATTTCCATGTCCTAAACACCAGGCATGTATGTAAGTACTTTGGTGACTCAGGTCCATAATTACTATTGGGTGCATCTACACAAGACGCTTTACTACAGAACTGACTAATTAGCTTCACAGTAAAGCATCGCCATCTACATGTGCAGTGCTATTAGGCCAGAGTAAATTAATTAACTCTGCCATAGGATAGCACTACCCGACACAAATACTATCCTATGGGGAGTTATTTACTTCACTGCAATGCACATGGAGATGGTGACTGGGGCTGGCTGGGGCATGAGGTTGCTACAGCACAGGGCTGCTGCCTGCCGGCTAGCCTTGCACTGTAGCACCCTCGTGCCCCAACCAGCCTCTCCGCGGCGCATTGAGCTGGGGCAGAGCAGCTCCAGGCTGGGGCCCCCTGCCAGCCGGGGCTGCACCATCCCAGTTCAACGCGCTATGGTCCCAGGCACATGTATAAACACTGCATCCGGGAGCAATAAACTCCAATGCAAATTGCACTGGAGTTTGTGTCACACTAATGGATGTAGACGCATCCATTATGTTCAAATCTTGGTTAATGGAGATTTGCCTGAATGAGGATTAGGCATGTAAGCATTAATGAAAATTGTATGCAGCCAGGAACAAAGAAACAAAGTAACCTGCTAAAAGCAGATTTAAGCTTACTGCATCTGGTAAGGAATATTTTTGATAAATCTGACTGATTTTCCAAGTCTGTAAATTCTGCATCAAAAATGCATCTTCAAAGTCTGCATCAAAAACGTGCTCCATCTTTGCCATGTAATGGCAAGTACAGAATGCCCAATCTCCACCTCACAATATGTAGTTGAGCAAGATAGCATCCAGTGATGCACTTGACTTGACTGTTTGAAAATCAGGACATAATATCAAGAATATTCCTAACAGCTGCTAGAGAAGTAGAATAGGCCAGATCTTTTCCTGTGCCAGACATAGTTTGCACAGCCAGGGGAGAGGGGAAGGTCTTCTGGCAGCTTGTTATAGCTGCCCCACCTCCAGAATACGTTACAATATCCCCTAGAGCTTGCTCTGAACGTCAGCAGTGACTTGGCACAGCAGAGAGCTCAGGTGATGCAAAAGGGCCACAACAAGGGTAGAGAATCTGACTTTGTCTTATCAAACGCCTGTTACATCAAATCGAATCTTGATCATGTGGCCTTTCGACGTTCAGCCTGTTCTGGCTGCCAGTACTGGAGGGGGGTTGTGTATATGGGCTTTGTTCAATCCAGTGTTTCTGAAAGGTGGTGTAGGTTGTTGTGCTTACAAAACACATTTTAAAAGGTTACTCAAAAAAAGAGAGTCAGACTATGCCAACTAATAAATCCAGACTATGGATTTATTATTATTTGTTTTTTAAATATTTATTGTCTGTAAGCCTGGCAATAGGGTTGTATCTATGGAAACTGAATAAATAATGAAGTAAATATAAATGATACAAATGGTAAGTAGCTATGTAACAAATATCTCTTTAGCACATGCAGGCAGATGCTCATGAGACACTTGTCACATCACTAACATCCTTACAAACTTTGTATTTTTAAACTGAAAGCTGAATCATCTACAATAAAGCAGTGAATTTAAAACATATAGTACAATGCTGGATGTCAAAATTGGGATTGCTTACTTTTAATGAACAGTCAAAGCCCTCTCTACAATGACACTGAACCCATCCTCAAGAAAAACAGCCTCTTCTTTGTTACCATCGCTCTGATTTGCAATTAGATTATTTTGGGACACACTGGACAGGGGAAAAGTGTATGAAAGCACTTGTATGCTTTTATCCTATTGAAACTGCCATTTAGATTCATATTTTCTTAGCCAGTCATAGTAAGCTTACTTGGCTCAGGTCTATTCTCCCCAAATAGCTCAAGTTAACTATAACTGCTTAGGTGTGGTGATTGTGGTGCAGAGTGAATGTCTGTATAGCAAAAGAATCCATATAGGTATGTTGTGTAAAGTTGAACCAAGAACCTGCCATGCTTTTAAATATAAAATAGAAATCCATAAGGGCCAAATTCTGCCCTTGGACAATGTATGTCATTCTCACTGACTTCAAGCAGAAACTGTACAAGGTTCTCTCTGGGTCAGGTCTCAAACATGCGATTCTTAGGCTAATTGTGGGCACATACAGTATAGCCACTGTTTTTAATGTCTGTAGTACTGGGCTCAGTGGGATTTTGGAATTTCCTGCTGGTAACATACAGTGCATCTCCCCATCTTAAGTAAAGAAAGGGGATGTATTTTATGATTGCCAAGTAACTCTAAAAATAAGTCCAGGTACAAAAAGTTGGCTGGTATAGTCATATAGGAAAAACCTTTCTGGAGTAAGCATAACCAGTTTTGTCAATAAAGATTATACTACTCCCAAGCAAATAAAGCTATGCCAGCAAAAACATTGTATGCAACTACAACTATGGGATAGAAAATCCACAAAACCTTTGATTGCCTCCCAACCAGCTATTGCTATATTGGAAAATGTTTTGGAAATAGATGCAACGTAATCTTTTACATTAATTTCTTTTCTCTGCTCATGTGACTCAATGCACAAGGCAGACCACATTTTCAAAATGTCTACATAATTTGCATGATCATTATGAAAGCTGAGTGGTACATAATTAAGAGACTTTTTTATGGGATTTATCATCACCCCCAGTGGCAAGTGTTTGGACAACGTTACCAAAGTTTACTGGTTCAAGTACTGGCAGAATAACAGAAGTTGTATGACAGTACCACTCCAGCTCAGAGGTGACACATTACTAAACTATTACTACAAGACGCATTGTGCCTTGTAATAAAAGGTGCTCACCATGTTGTTCTTCGGAAAATGTCACGACTAAAAAATAGTACATAACCTGCGGCGGTTACACAGTGGTACACAGGAATGCTTTTTAAGAGAAGCAGTCACCAGCAAAACGCAGGCTTCTCATGCTAGCACGGTTTGTGCTGCGAAGGATAATGAAAACATTATTTATAAGAAAAAGTAGCACTTAATTGGATATGGTAGAGATGGTCTCCCAAAAACTAAAGATGTATGAAGCAAGTTAAAAAGTACCCTGCTTATCTAGCATGGTTACTGGGCTGGAGGGATGAATATGGGCCTCCTGGCATTTCTAATCCATACCCCATAACAAATTCTTAAAGTCAGATTCTTTGTGGTCTTACACATAAAGGGAAAGACACTGGTGTAAAGAAAAGTCTGAAGTTGTTAGACTAACACAAAGTAAACAACATTTCATTCTTAAATGTGAACAAGAGCAACTGTGAGCTTAAAAACAGATTAGCTAATATGACACTTTCCCACCAAAGTCTTGATCATAATTATCTCTGTTAGCAAAACGCCAAATTCTTTAAAACAGCGCACACAGGCACATGCTTTAAAAAAGCCTCCTGGCAGGTGCATTAGAGCCATCTACTAATGATGGATGTTGAAGAGAAGGCCTAACACTGGTCTGAAGTACCCACAGGACTTCCATCCCATGGTATCTCACACCCCACTACCTCTAATGGACTTTACCTAGTAAAACCAAAGCAAAGCAGGGCAGTGCTATTATCCTGCTTACAAATGGGAAGCTGAAGTGCTCATTTCACCAACGCTGTGCTGGAAGTCTGTGGAGATTCAGACCACAAGGTCCCAAATGTTATTCTGGCATCTTAACCTCTTGACCAGCCTTCCTTTCACCATAGCACAGGCCATGCAGTGACCTAGCAGAAAGACTGATGTTGTTGTACATGGCATTTTATAATCATCTTTGAGCCAGATTCAACCATACAAGTTAAATCAATATGAATTAACCTTCCCCTTAAAACACCAGGTTCAATATGAACTCAAATTGAAGTTGTCACCTACACAGGTAGTGATTTTAAGCTTTTTTAATTAAAAAAACATCTACAGTAGCTGGACCTGTGAGGCATTACCACCAGTAGCAAGACCCTGCCATTCTCACAGGAGAAATACTGGGTTTTCCAAAAATGACTACAATAAAGGAGGCCAAAGTTACTGAATTGCTGCTACAAGAATCAATCAATTAAATGCTTGAGACAGGGAGTTTCAGGCTGGCTTGACCTTCCTCTGAAACGTATTTCCATTAGGTGGTGTGTGTGGTGAGATTTTTAAAGCTCTCACTTGCTGTGAAAAAAAAAAGGAGACTTACATTGTCAGATCAATACAAAAGTCAGTTATTTTTTTAATGTAGCAGAGGAAAATAATGAGTTAGAGGAAAAGAACATTCAAAATGTAGTAGCTAAAGTTACACCAAAAATACAGAAGAATAAGATGGTATTTTTTACAGATAAATATGTGGTTGTTTCGAACTTTAGAAAGCTGCGAGGTTAGAGACTTGTATTTCATCAGCTGCTCTGAGCATCATCTTTTGCACTTTCAACAACCTTTCATCACCATTTTTCAATGACAGTATCTAAGCACAATAAACTAAATTCACCTGTGCTAACCCACTGACTTCAGTACAGTCTTAGCAGAGATAAATGTGACTCAATGTTCCAGCTAGACCTAGACAGGCACTTCAGGCTCACATTTTGATTGAAATATCATCTGAATAAAGCTCCCTGCATGTGATCAGTGAGTATATTGAACTGAATTGAGTAAATGAAACCACAACACTAGCAAAGACCAAAAAAACTAAGTGGCAGCAGTAATTAAAGTGACTTTCTCTAAAATCACAAATAAACATAATGTGCATGTCAGAACCCATTGGCTTGCTAGCCGTATAAAAAGCTTGAGCAGTTTCCGCCCAAGTTGGAGAACTCCACGCACACCTCGTGGAGAACTCTGAGTACACTGTGGAGCCTAGCAAACTCCACGCGTGTTTCAGAGCGAACTTAGCGGCCTGATCAACCACTAAGGACTCCCCGTCACCGACCCAAGGGGGCCTAGCACACCCCCACCCGAGACGTAAGACGACTGCCGGCCCGAATACCCCGACACATTTGCAGACTGACCAAACCAACTTTGTAATTTCTGCCCGACCCAAGTTTTACAACTGTAATCGAAGCAAGTTTCTGACCTGCACTGTACGAGCGGTGTAAGTTAATCCTTTGTTCAATCCAAACGCTTGAGTACCTGATTCCACTCCAAGCATCACAAGTACCCGCCCGCTGATTAGGGCTCCTAAAGCCCCGAACCCCGCGCTGCGGCTCTCAGCGGCGACAGTGCAAGGCAAAATTCTGTAACAGTAGGTCAGTACAAGGTTATGTATCTGCCAACTCAAATGTGAAAGTAGATGGAGTACAAAAAGACACCCAATGGGATTTTTTAAAGATTTACTGCATAATTAATAATGTTTTTAACCTTGAAAGAAAAAACAAAAAGTTAGTCACTGGGCGGTCTACACAAGATACTTTGCCGTGCAGTTGACTAATTGACTATGACATAAACCATCACTGTCTACACATGCAGGCATTTACTGTGCAGTCAATTAGTCTACTGCACAGTTAATTTGCTACCTGCAAATGCAGGTAGCAAATTAACCACACTATAGATACTGCACGGTAGTGCGCACACAGACAACAACCGGAAGCAAATTTGCTTCTTGTCAGCCCCACTGCCAGGGGGCCACCCTTGGCCTAGCCCCAAGGCCACAGGGCTGGGAGCTTCACCAGCCCCAGAGGTGGGGCAGCTCTTTGCAGTGACCCCAGAGGTCTGCCTCTGGTGACCAGCAGTGGTCCTGGGCCAGCTGCAGCACCTGCCTGGACCCTGGTGCTGACTCCCAGCCCCTGTACCCCAGGACACTGCTAGGAGCTCCACACCATCACTGCCAGCAGGGGCAGACTCGGGCCACCAGGCACACCTGCCACGCCTAGCTAGGCAGGCATGGACCTCGCACATGCAAAGAAATGCATTGATGCCAGTGGCAATGTTGTCCTAAGCTGTGGGGGGCAGGGACATGTAGTGTAGGCACATGTACCCCTCCACGTGGTGGCAAACATGGCAGGGAAACACAGGCTTGCCAGCTGTACCATCAAAGCTAAGGGTCCTGCTCAGGTTCTCAGGTCTGCCTGGGGCACCATGGCAATCAGCAGCAGCAGGGCATAGCGGGTCGGGCACCCTTCAGTTAATGCAAACAGCTCACTGGGCACCCCTCAGTCTGCCCAGAACACTCTCACAAGGGGTACACTTGGGGTGCAAGGCACACACACAGTGGGGGGCCAGCCCCAGGGTGCCTCTCTGGAGGGGACAGACCCCCAGTGGGAGGTTAGGGGTGCCACCAGCTCTACCTTCCAGTTGGGAGCCCCAAGCCTGGGAACCATGAGCCTAGCAGCAACAGAGGAGATGACCTAGCCTGCAAGAGGAAAAGTGGGGAGTGGGTCTGGAGCAGCCACAGCAGGTGCTGCCAGGAGCCAGGTCTGTCCCAGCCTGGGAAGGGGGTGGGGAAAGCAGGCTGGCTGTGGCAAGCACCCAGCAACCTACCTGCTCCTGCAGAGCAAATGGGGATGGTGGGGTTCAGCTGACAGATGCTTGTGGCAGGGCCTGCTTGGCTGGCTTACCATGGTCCCTGGGCATCCGTGCATGCATGACTGCTGATCTGAGGCAGGGCAGCACACAACACCCTGATATAGTGCATGTTAGCTCAGAAATGTTGCAAAGTCTCACAAAGCCTCTTTCCCCTCGCTCTGCAGGTCCGCTAGCCTCACTGTGGCATGCATGCCTGTGGTGGTGCAGCCAGGGGCTGAGGTGCTAGGCATCTGTCCCCGGGCTTTGTCCTGTAAGCATCCCCACCCCAGGAGGCCACACAAAGCATCGTGTACATAGTCTACTTGGGGAAGAGGGTGCTTGATTGGTGGTGGATGGAGTGGTTGGTGAAAAGGCTCTGTTGTTCAGGAGGGAAGGAAGGAGGCAGTCTTCTGTTGAAGGGGGAGTGGGAGAAGGGTTTGTGTTTGTGGAGGGAAATAAAGTCCTTTCCAGAAAACTGTCAGCAGTGAGCATGGTGCTGGGGGTGTGCCGAGTGGTTGGGGCTGGTCATCCAGGTGGCCTACAGCAGAGTGCAGCAGCAGGTGGTCCACCAACACCTCTTGCACCCAGTGCCCTGGCTCCCGCTGCTGGGTATGTGGCTCACCCAGGGCCTCGACAGGGGGTGCCAGGGTGCCACTTCAACTAGTACTCCTGGCACCAGGCATCCTCCATCTGCTGTGCCTCCTCTGGCCAGGCCTCACAGAAGAGCTCCTCCCAGGCCTTGCAGATGTTGTTATGCAGCACACAAGCTGCGACAATGACCTGGGGGATATTGGCCTCCGTGACCTCGAGGCAGGTGGTGAGGGTGCACCAGCATCCCTTCAGGTGGCTGAAGACATACTCCACCAGCACACAGGTCTGGCCTAGCCACCTATTGAAATGTGCCTGGTGGGGGTCCAGCTGGCCACTGTAGGAACACATGAGCCAGGGAAGAAGTGAGCAGGCAGGGTTCCCTATGAGGAGGGGTGGGACCATCACCTTGCACAGCTGGAGGTCCAACACCCCTGGTGCAAAGCACCTGGCCTCCACCAGGGCAGAGTTGCAGAAGACATGGGTATCATGGGCACTACCAACCCAGCTGGCACTCATGTTGGTGAAGGCGCTACAGTGGCTAATAATGACCTGCAGCACAATGGAGTGAAAGCCCCGCTGGCTGTAGTAGGGGCAGTTGCCATGGGGCAGGCAGGTGATGAGGATGCGAGTCCCATCTAGGGCCCCGATGCACTGGGGGAAATCCAGGGCACAGAACCCCATCACCAACTCCAGGGGTCGTGGACCCAAAGCATGGTGTGCCCCAGCCCATCCTGCAGGACAGTGCAGACCCCCAGGATGGCCTCCTCCACAGTCATCTTGTCCATGCAGAAGAGGTGGACAATACAGTGCAGGCTAGTGGGCATGACCAGCTTAAGCAGGGCGATGGCAAGCTGGGTCTCCGTGGGGAGAGGCAGCTGCATGGTGGCAGCCTGCAGCTACAGGTGTGAACGGAGCTGATTGAGGAGCTCTAGGAAGGTGGCCCCAAAAGGACTCATCATCCCAGGTGCTCTGAACAATGTGTAGCCACCAGTCCTGGCTGGCTGGGCAGGCCCAGAGGCTGTGGGGCTAGAGCCCCAGGAGCCTGTGGATGACACCAGTGGTTGCGTCTACATCAGCATCATTGGGATCCCTGCAAGGGGCCTTGGACACTGCAGTGAGCCTGGCCATGCGACCACACAGCACAGGGGGGCAGTCAGGGCTGAGACTGACCTGGGCCAGGCAGCAGCTGTCGTGGCAGCAGGGTGGCAAGCAGGAGCTTGGGGCACGGGTTGTTGCTCCCAGGGCCTAGGGGTGGAGCAGCCATCACACGGTGGGCACAGGCTCTAGCAACATAGTTGGAGAGAGCTGTGCCAGCACACCATAGACTGCTCTGGGCCAGAAACACAAGTGGCCAGAGAGCGCCGCATGGGGGTGGCTTGTAAAAAGGGCTCCTGGCCGCAGCGAAGAATAGAGGACATAAAGGCATCTGGTTTCGTATCAATAGGACAGAGGACAACCAGACTGTCCTCTATGATGGCCACCCTACAGAGCCCATAGGACTCCCTGAATGAATTCTCATTTGAACTAGAGGGTTTTTTTTTTCCTAAAATAGAAAAATCGGACCTGGCTTTTGTTTCATATATTTTAACTTTCTGCTCTGAAAAGACCTAGAGCTGGTAAAACTGTTATACTCTGTGGCTAACAAGGATGCAGACTTATGTCAAAAGTAAAATATATTTCAGCACATGTTCAAAATATATCCACCAGTTCAAACAGAGGCCAAATGGGTTCTACACATTCATCCTGCAAAATGTTGCCAAAAAGCCTTCTCAGGCACCTTGCAAAACTTCTCCAAACTCTCACAAATGTCCCTATAAAATATTTCAATTGCCTCCCTAAGATGCAACTCCCTCTCTTGCAGCTATTCCAATTAGCAGATGATGCTGGTTTAATTGTTTTCTCAGCACAACTTAAGCAGCTTTAACCATCTGACAAGTTATAACTAAGTTAGTGTTAGTACAATGTGTTAAATACCATAGCCTTCATAAAGAATATCATTTAAAAGCAAAGGAACTCCAGACTGAGTAAAGCTAATGTGTTTGAAAATTCAACTTTAAAAGGGAAACCTTTCTACAATCCAGCTATGGCACAGTTACGCATCCTCCCTCACTCTTAATACTTCAGCTGCTTTTCCTCTAGGTTGCCTTCTATGGCAAGTAACACCTACAATCTGATACATCTGAAACCTACTAATAAGCCTCAAAAATGCATGTTATACTGATGAGGCAGTCACTGGTACAATGTGAATGATGATCCTAAATTACGGATAGAAGTAAAAAATGTTAGTACTTCACTGCACTTGAATGCAGTTGTCTTAATCAAGAAAAGATTTATTTCCAGAAAGTATTTAAAAATATAGATAAACCATGCAGCATTTTCATTCCCTTCTGAACATCCCTGGTTTGTTCTGAACGTTAAGGCTCTTTCCTACAAGGAAGAGTCCCCGAAGGCTAATATCACACTGGTCATTTCAGCATCTGCAGTTCTAAATAGATGCACTTGACTCATGTTCAATTTGTCTCCTTTCTGGATCTGCTACAAATGACTCTTTTACCAAAACTGATATGCTTGGGCCCGTTTCCTGAACTCCAAGAGCTCTGTATTAAAACATGCCCACTCCTGTCTAAGCAAGAAAACTGTTATCGCCGTTTTCACTCACATCAGGCTGAGGGGTGGATGCACTTTCTTCTTTTCTTATTCTTAAAAAAAAAAAACAAACAAAACAAAATCCAGAAACTGATATAAATTACTCTAATCTCAAAGTCCCTCCTGTCCCAACAGTAGAATATGGTCTAAAATATAGTCAAAGAGAAACATTTTGCCATCTGCCTCCTCCCTGTACACTGCTGAGATTCTGGCAAGGCCCAAAGCACAGGCAGAAAAGACCCATAGTAGACATGAACATGAAAGCAAAATTAATGTGTGCAACCCCCATGAGCAGCCTCTTTCCACTAAATGCAGCCTCCCTTGAGAGCCATCAGAGAGATATCATCTGGATTTACAGAAGAAAAATAGGGAATGAATTGATTGCGAGTACTAACTGATTGTACTGCGATTGATTTTAGTAAACCGAAATAAATGATCACTGATCATACTTCAGGGTGAAGAAATAACAAGCAGGAATATAAAGGAACTAGAAGAAGCCCAAGCACAACCTCCCCCCCAACTCCCACAAAATGTGGCTGAGGAAAAACTAACTGAACACATTCAGAGAGAAATCAACTACAGTTTTTGGCTGGAGATAGTAAAGAACTGAATGCTTGAGTTCACCGGTGTATGTAGTAATAGCTCAGCGTGTCCTAGCTCCACTATTTTAGGTGCAGTTTAGGCCCACATCCATCTTTGCGCTGTATCATTTCACTGCAGAGGCAGTGCCATCTGGATACCTCCTCCTGGTACATATGCAGCTGTTGAGGGGCAGGGACAACACACCTTATGAGTCAAGCTGAGCAAATATTTCCTCCAAGATGCTACTTTCAGTATAATTTGAGGCAGATCTTGCAATCGCTTGAAACATTTGCAACTACATATCTCTATAGCACACTGGTGTTGGGATCTAGACCCAGGTTTTAGGGACTTCCTTTTATAATAAACTTGAGCCTTGAGCCATGGATCCAAATGTCCCGAATGTCCATGTCCCCGAATGTCTGGATTCAGATATGAGCTTTATAGCTCTGTTACTATGAGAGCCCAGTTTCACTCCGAGCCAGGAAAAGAGAAAATTCAGGTTGCAGGGATGCTAACATGCCAGGAGCAGAATCTTATCTAGGCAAGCAACTCTCAATTACCCTCCATAATGGAGACCTGGAGTCCTTTTGGCTAGCCTCAGGCTGGGACAAAGCTGGCCTGGGAACAGGGAGGTTAACTGGGCAGAAAATTCAACGCATCCATGAAGCCCTGCTTGAAATATAAAACTCCCCTCCCTGTTGCTTGATGCCCAAGGAAAGGTCATGACATCCGAACAGAGGTCAAACCTGAATGAAACTCCAGTCCAGCGCCACTGCCCTGTACACCCAGGAGACCGCACACCGTACCAGTCCCTGCGCACACGAGGAGGAATCTGACCCTCTCCGTAACAGAATTAGCATCATGGGTGCCCCCAGTGGAGGGTGGAAAAGCTTTGGAAATGGTTAGTGGCAGCTGAGCTGGTTACAAATAATTAGGTTAGAATACAGCACTAAAAGGAAAAAAAAAGTTTGGCTTTTTAACATGAATCCAAACATGTATGAAAGCGTTATTAAGTGCTTAAGGGTCACATTCTCCAGCCCTAGCCAAGTCCATGAAGTTAGTTTGAGAGTCAAAGGTATCGCAAGGGTGTAAAACAAACCTTTAGCTATCAATACCTGCCATTACTCTGGAATTTTGACCAAGCTGCATCACCGTGGGTGGTAGACTTTTATGCACCTCTGTAAATTTAGGTGAAAGATATAGGGCATGAGTTCAGAGCAAACAGGATTTTTTTCTTGTTCTTTTCCCTTAGAAGAGCTACAATATCTCCCAGCTGGAGGACATTTGAGCCTTGGAGTAAACCCCCCCAGCAAAAATCTTTGTAATAATAGACAGCAATCTCCAGGTCTGCAGGTGATAAGCTATATTTTTTCAGGAATATCTTGTGTACCTCCTGCTGGTCTTTTCTGGCATTTGAGTCTCAGATCCATATTTGGTATAATATCCTACACTGTGCATGAGGTGCTATTGTTCTTTGTGCTTGAAAATAGAGTAACTCCTCAGATGTTTGTAAAGGTAGCCAGGACGGCATCAGAAGGAATGTGAAGCAGAAGGAAACCAAAGTGTACTAAAGAAGCAAAGATTTTTCAACACTAATTAGTCTAAAAGGATTTTTCAAATCCATGAAACAATAGAACAGCATTCAAGCAACATGATCACTCTCCACCAAATGGCCACAATTAAAGCAGTTTTTTTAGTACTTTAAAGTCATGAAATTGCTCCTTTAAATTAAAACTCTCAAATAAAATGTTAAAATTAAGACTATAAATAAGTACCTTCATAACTTAAAATGCCACTACTTTATTTCAAAGGAAAATAAACCATTATGGGGAAAGGTTAAATATTTCTCTTATTACAATCAATGGGACTCGAGGGATTCTTTCAGTTTAAAGTGAAGGCTCAGACTGAGTTTTGTATTTGTGTGCATGTAGGTATGAGGGTAAGGATACAGATACGTCTGATGTTAAAACAGGTTTCTGACGAACCAGGTCCGTAAACCAATTGCTTAGCTCCCGGCAACTTATTTGTGTTGTTCCCGATTTCTACTTGCAAAACTTAGTTTTATCTTGAAATCATCCTTGCTCCTTTTTTGACCTGAATGATTGATTAGCTAATAATTGGCACCTTACCAAGTTGTTTTAATCAGGTATTTAGTTTGTACACTTCTGTCTATTTGCAAAGAAGGGACATACAAATCCTGTTTCCCAGAACACAACAGGGACAAACAAAGAGCAAGCAACTTCCTGGCCAACAATTTCCAAGCCTACCTTTCAGAAGCAGTACTGCACCCTAAGAAGCTCCATCTCTCTGCTTCGTCTCATTACCCTGCTTATGGCTGCTTCTGCGCTTCCTGCCTTTCACATACAGCTGCAAACAATCTCTCTTTTTCAGTCCTTGCCAGGGAAATTCCTCAGCCCACACAGCTTAGCTTCTGACTGGGCTGGCTACAAAGTCCATTGCCTTGGGCCTCCTATTGTTTTCAGCTATCACTATATAAAAGAAGCATTTGTTTGCTCCTTGCATAGAAGGAAGGTGCTTACTGCTCACTCTGGCTTCGATAAGGTCTGTGACTGATCTGTAGATCAAAGACCTGCTCCTTAGATATAAAGATAAGGCAGTTCATAAAGCCCAGCTACAATTAATACGGTGTCTATAGACAGATCCCCTAAGTCATCACACCCTTCCTAATTTCCAACAAGCCGCCTCATCTGGTAGAACCCGGCACAGGGTTGTAAGCGGCAGCTCTAAAAACCTAGCAGAGTCAGACTGATGAAGTAAAGCAAGAATGAACATTAAGCATGGAGTCTCTTTGAGTCAAGTAACTCCCCCTCGCGTGTTCATAGCAAAAAGGATGCCACTGGAAATGAAAAGCACCAATGTCTTTTTTGCCACAATACCATCTAAGAGCTTAATGTAGTGTCCTCACAGCTTCACTGGACTATTTGGTTTCCCTTCTGCAAAGACTGGGTAGCAGGACTGGACCCAGGGGTTTTGCTGCACTCTATTCACAACCCTTGCACTTTAAGCAGCCTGTGCAGGCCTGCCATTTCTTCCATTTCCTTCCTCACAGCTTGCAATGACAGTGGTCTGGCTCATGTAGACTGGAGCAGCTCGCTGTCCCTATTGCACCTCTAGCCTGAATATTGTTCCAAGCAGGGCAGAGGTCCCTCCCTCCTTCCTGATCCTTCCCAGCCTCAGTGTCTCCTGACAGCCAGACAGATT
This sequence comes from Alligator sinensis, assembly GCF_000455745.1. NCBI lineage: Eukaryota > Metazoa > Chordata > Crocodylia > Alligatoridae > Alligator > Alligator sinensis. The sequence goes on along the minus strand of NW_005842290.1, from coordinate 778,737 downwards.
GCATCAGCCTGGCGAGGGGGAGGTGGAATTCCAGGGGTATCTCACTCCTGTAATGTTGCAAATTCATGAATTGAAGCAAGAAGAAAGGAAACAGAAGGAAAGAGAGAGACACAAAGGAGCTACATGCTTTTGCCTGCCTGCCTTCCCACCTGCTCGGCCGGTGCATTCTCTCTTCTCCCCGCTTTGCAACATTAACTCAGCCTTTCTGTTGTGCTGTCCAGCCCTTTCTCGGTGCATCAGAAGGTGAAACACAGGGTTAACCCAAAGCTCCCGTGCTACCACAGCAGATGCCTTACATTTTGTTCCCTTGCAATTGGCAGAGGCACCCAATGTTTTCACTGGTGTAAAGTCAAAAGCCACATTGCTCACGAAAAACAAGCCAAGGGGCTCTGCCTATCCCCGGCTGCTTGCTGCTTCCTCAGACCGGGCTGTACCTCTCTAGGCTCTTTGTAGTCCAACGTGACGCTGAAAAATCTCTGTTTCTTTACCACTGTGTAGTAACCACAGCAACAAGATTATCACCATGCCAGTCAGCAGCCCACACCAGGCCTCAGCCTCATGGCTTCACATGGCATTGGTAACCATTTCAGATTTAGATACATCTGGACTGTGGCCCTGGCTCTGGTTGTGTAGTAGCTGAGTTGACTTGATGAGCTGTGCTAAGAAATTGCCATTTATTCATGGTAACAGGGTTCACATCCAGGAAGTGTAAGATAAGAGGCCAGTTTCTCACATCTTGCAAAGCCCGGCTGACTTCCTATCTAGGCCTGTTCCACATCGACATCACTGGTGTCAAAGGACGTATCCACAACCTCAGACCTTGACAACACGAGTCCTGGAGGAGTGCTTAGAAAGCTGGGGATTTCTGGCCCCCTGCATGGCAGATATCTGTGCAGCTCAGTCTTTCATGTGTTCTCATAGCATGCCTGTGGCTTAGGGATGGGACATTATCCCTTTTGTACAGGAGGAGATATCAAGCACTGAAAGACTAAGTGATTTGCTCAAGACCACACAGGAGAAGTCTGTGGCAGAGCAGGCCTGAATATCAGGGTCACACCCAAGCCACAGGGACTATGCCAACACAGTTCCTATAGGTTCTTCCCGACTGTAATCCTTACCTGGATCACAATTTAACTGCTGCCCCCTATCTCCAACATAGGCCAAACCAAAACTCTGAAGTTTGATGCTCTCAGCTTTTAGAATCTGCGTTGGAGTCTGCTGAGTGGGCCTATCTTGAAACAAAAGCAGTCCCTGGAGTTTTATTTTCTTTTATTAGCATCTAAAGACTAATACTGAGAAACTGCCCCCCCCGCCCCCCAAGGGCCTCACTTCTTCCACTAGCTGTCAGAGCATCCATGTTCCAAGCTATACATGAATTGTACTTAAAAAGAGAGGTACTGTAGTTATCCCTGCTAGTCTGAAGTCAGACAGAAGGCAAGGCAGACTGGCACCTTTTATAAACTAATTCAACTAATAAGCTTTCATAAGCAGGAGCCTACTTTGTCAGAGGCCGTAAATGGACCTGCAGGGAGCAGGAGCTTCTAAATAGAAAGCAGTAAGTTCAATAGAAACTATAGGGAAGTGGGGAGAAAATGGGAGGGGGTCCTGTTGAGAGAGGCAAAGGTGGCAAACAAAGCAGTAAACCCATAGGGTTTTTAATGTAGCCTACATAATAGGAATCCATAGTCTCTGTTTAGAACATATTTAGGAAGGACAGACTGATTGACTTACATCAGGGGAGAAACACTTTCCATGCAGAGACACAATGCTGTTATCACTATTCAGCAATCAGCAATGAAAAAACCAACAGCTGATTAGGTCTATCCTCATCAGTAAACAGAAGTGACTCTGTCCTACCAGGCCAGGTCAGGCACATTACTCAAGCTACGTGGACTGCACTGGCCTTGCCACGTTTGAGAGGCCATTAGAGAAATGAACCTGATTTGCAGAGACTCGATCCCAGCCCCAAACCCAGCCTTCCTGACACTGGGATCTCAGTTGCAGGGGTTTAGGTTTTAGCCGTGTTGGTCTAAGGATATAGGCAGACAAGGTTCCTTGGGTGAATTTGATATCTTTTATTAGACCAACCCAAATGGTTGGAGAATAGTTATTAAGCAAGCTTTCGGGTTCAAAAACCCTTCGTCAGGCTCAGGAAGCTGCAGCAGTTGGTGTGTGCTCTTCCTGGATGGAATGAGATGGGATCTCAGTTGTGATTCAAGCCTATTTTAGCAAAAAGCAGTAGAATACACGATGTATTTTGTATCACTTTACTGTAAAAGGCAATCAGCAAGAAGGAATCTAGAGGAAAGAGCAGCAGATAGACACACTGACTTGTCAAACCTACTGTAGAAACTTGTGGACTCCTATTCCAGAAACAAGGCAGCTGCAGCAGTGATAGACAGCAAAAGCTCAAGCGCCAGCATAAACAGGGCTCAGGTGTTTTTAACCATCTGGCTGATAGGCTTCAAAATGCCATTGCTAATAGGCAGCATCATGGAACAGGTGTGTATTGGGTGGGATCCCATTTCTTGGCCCTGCTGCAGTTAAGATTTTGATCTGCACCTTGGAAGAAAACATAAAATCATTACAGATACAACAAATAGAGGATTTGTGAGGTGAGATGAGGTAGTACCTTTTATTGACCACCTTGTATTGTTGGTAAAGATAAGAGATAAGCTCTCAGGATCCAAGTACCCTTCATCAGGTCTGGGAAAGAAGTAGTTACAGTTCAAGCTAAGTAAGGAGTTGGAACAACCAATGAATTGGCAGTTAGCACAAAGGTTAGGGGAAGAGGTAACTAAGGAAAAGGATGGATCACCATGCAGTGCAATTTGGATCACTTGGTAAGCTGTATTTGAGCAGAGAAAGTGCATTTCAGTATAGTCAGATGTACACTAATGCATCTAGGAAGAAAGACTGTTGTGATGGGCAATCAGCTAGACATGAGCGGCCAGCGCTTCTGGGGTTTGTCTGGTAGCAGTAGCATGTCCCAGGCAGCAGGAGGCTGTTCCCAAGCAGCCCACTTGAGTCCAGTGACAAACTCTGGAGCCAGAAGCTTGCCAGCAAAGCTGATCTGGGCTCATACCTGGCACCTAGGTCCAGACCCTTGGTCTCCCGTGGGTGCTGCACACAAGGTGAGAGCAGCCTTACTGGTAAACTTCTGGTTCTGGTGGTCATCCATGAACTTGGGTCACCTCCACGTCCCAGAACATGCTGCTGCCCTGGCACAGGCAAGACAACTGGAACCAAAAGGGCTAAGGCAATCCGTGGCTATATGTACACAGAAGAATATTAAACTGTAGTAGCAGAGAGATGATGGTATCTTTGTTTTTGACACTGATGCTACAGGATCTGGGTCTGTAGGATCTGGTGTTCACAGTTCAAGAAGGCTGATGAAAAATTGGAGAAGTTTTAATCAAATACATAGCTGAGTAATGATTAAACATGTTTTGTAACAAGAGATTTGAGTGAGAGACTTGAAAAACTGTCTCTTCAGTTCATCAAAGAGAGGGCTAAGACTTGATCACAGTTTACACTAAGAACAGAATCTGGTACTAGAAAGTTCTCCTTATTGCTGTCATTTAATGGCTGAAAATTTAAACTAGGTAATCTAGATTAGAAATTGAGAGACAAATTCTTAACTATGAAGGTATTTAACCATGAGAACAACATAAGCAAGGGTTGTGGTTGATTCCCCGTCATGGGAGACATTCAAAATAAATTAGATGTTTTTCAAAAACATGCTTTAGTTGAAACAAAGATCAGTTCAGTGAAAGCTATGGCTTGTGTGGTGTAGCTCAGACTAGACAAGAACAATAGCTCCTTCTTGGCTTGCAGTCTGCTGAGAGCACATTTTCATCACACCGTGGTGAGCATTTGAGACCTGCACTGGTATATTATGTCAGTGCAAATGCACCATTTCCAGAATGGCAGCATTTGTTTTTTTTAATATAGACACACTCTTAGATGAGGCAGCTGTGATAATCACAGGAGCCCAGCTGCCAGAGTCTGGGGACACAATCGCACCATGTCTCCAAAGGAACAGAAGAACCAAGTATTACAACTGAGATGGCAAGACCTATGTATCCTCATTAGATAATGGATGCTGGGAGGAATGCAACTTGACAAGTGAAAGAGCTCACATTTTCCTCAGCTGCAAAAAAGGTACCCAGAATAATGTTAAGAATGCTCATATCTGCTCCAGCTTTTGTAAATAAACCAGCAGCTTTAATGAGTCTCGATCGCATAAAAAGAAATCAGGATAAGGACCTTCCTCAGGCCAGACATTACTCTTTGAGTTATTCAGTACTATGAAAGAGAGTTTCTTACTTCTAGCATAATCTGTCCTTTCTTGGACATCTCTCTTGCTGGTGTGTTTTCACCTGGGCTGGTTATCTGCTGCAATATCAGGTTGTTTAGAGTTTTAAAATATTTTTCTGTGTGCCTCAGCTAATTCGTTCTCACCTTGTAGCTTTAGCTTTAGGCTGTTAACTCCTTGCTTTTTAGGACATTCTTATGCAAAGTGACAAGGTAGCTTACTTAACAAATATAACTTCCCTGAAAAAAATGTTATTTACTTGGTGCTGTCTTGGCTATGACCTTCAATGCAGTCCACATTGTCTACTTCTTTCCCCTGGGCTGCACAAACTGGGCTCTTCCATTTGCTTTTCTTGGGTCAAATAAAAAGAGATGTTGTCTATTGTCCAGAGAACAGCATAGGGATTCAGGGCCTCGTGCGTTCTAATCTTGGCTGATGTCAAGTTCCTTGTTGGCTTTAGGTGAGTTGTTTGACCTCTGCCTCAAGTTTCCCTATGTTGTCAGTTCAAAATTATCTGTAACTACCTATCTCCGAGTGCAGACTGGGATCACCTAATGCTAGTAAAGCTAGCTAATACATGTGGGGTAACGAGGACACAAATTAAGCACTGGATTCTCATAAAAGTTGTTCTTTGCTGTGCAACAAAGATCTTGTTGTGACTAGTTAATTGAGCAAACATTCCATCCCATTCCAAAATATGCTAGCTATGCTTTTCCAGGCTTGTTTCAAGAGTCCCTTCAGCACATTAATTTCTCTACCAATCTGAAAAAACAAATGCCTGCTCCCAATTCCTGGGCCTCACCTGATGCTCCCCAATTCCTGTCAGATTGGATTTCTCTAAGGAGATAATCTCACAACACATCATTTAATTAAACATACAAGGGGAAGAATTACTAGATTGCCTGCCAGTGTTGTTGCTCTGTCTGTTCCTCCACCAAATGTTTTACCGCTGGAGTATTTTCTGTCATGTCTCTACTGAAACCTCTTATCTCCAATTTCCTCCTCATCTCCCATCTCTCCAGAAAGGCTGCTTCAAGGCTACTTTTCATCCCTGCCCGTATCTGACTTCAGTGAACTAGCCTCCTAAATTGCAAATAGTGTCCAAGTGTGTCCTCATCACCATCAGAACTCTCCATCCCTCCATTTCTTGCTTTCATATTGCACTTACTTTCCTTTAGTTCCTCTTCCTTTCTCTATACTGCAGCTACTTCCAGGATTTTTCTCATGCTTTCTTTCATGCCACCCCTTACAAACAGGCCCCCAATTAATGTATTTCCAAGTACCCTCCTTCTCTTGCAGTATACTCCCAGAAGCAGTCCAGCTTTGATGATTATACACCCCAGTGTCTGTATAGCTGGTGTCTCTCTCCAATATATTCCTGTACCTTTACAACCTTAGGCAAAACCCAGTGAAGTCAACAAAAGAGTCCTACTGATTTGAATGGGTCTCAGTTGAAGACTTCAGGGTGTCTGCACTGCAGTCTTCTGTGACTGCGGTGTAAGGTACAGAAATAGCCAAATTAACTTTACTATAGTTCCTGAGCTGCCTTATTTAATCTAGCAGTGGCGGCATGGGACTCCATAAGGGGTAATTGATTCTGGCAAGAATGTAATCTGTCATGTCTGCAAAACCGGTCTTGTCTTTGACCCTTTCCAAACATAATGTAAGACCACACATTTGCATGGTGCTTTCCAAAAAGCAGCAGACAATCATGGAAATCAAACTGATAAGCTTCAGGAAAACCTGTGGTAACACTATTATACAGGGCAGCCATCTAACATGCTGATCGCTTTCTGGTTGTTTGAATTGCCCACCCACTAAACAAAGCGTGTCCAGCAAATACTTTTTCGTCCTTCCAACATGTCTTGTGAGGATGCTTTGAGAATAAAGTGAAGTAATGGGGAAAGAGAGAGAATCTGTCTCAACATGATTTATGTATCAACACACTCTGTCAGAGGGAAATAACCAATTTCTTATGACTAAATCCCTGGCTCCTCATTTCTCACAATGTAAATAACACAGAGCAATAGTAGTATATCCTTTTGACATGGCACACAGAAACAGATACATAAGATCTAGGCCTCCCAGCCCAGGTGAACAGATTTTTGCCTTGAAGTCAGAGATAACCAGGAGTCTTTAGAAACAGGAAGTCATGGTAATTAAGTTACATATGAAAAGGAAAGGATATTGAGATAAGTATTTCTTATATTTCTCGATGTACATCAGATTCCAGCTATGTAGAAGCTGCTGTGCAAGTTGGAAGTTCCTTCTTTTATTTAAAAAATGTGAAGGTAATTTGACATTTACTCTCTGTGGTCTTTGCAATATCATTGTAGAAAAGTTTAAAACTATTTGATTGAGCTCACACACAAACCATCAACATGGTGCATGCCTATGCAAAAAGTGGCCTGAGTTTCAGAAGGAATGTGTGCTCCAGCAACCCCTGTTGAGGCAGAGAGGTGTTGGATTTGAATGTCTTACTTTTTAGCTTGCTATTTTTAAAAGACTTGTCCTCACGGTAGAGCATCAAGACTCAGTATGCAACATACAGCACACTTCCAGTACGAGTATCTTAGTTCAGGTGCAGGAAAGCAAGACAAGGATTGAGGGCTGTGCTAGAGCAGGGCGTGCATGTCTTCCTCATCTGATGCTGTTACAGAAAGCTACTGCAGAAGTCAGGCTTCTTAGGAAAGCTAAGCTGTATATACCAGGGTGCCCAGCTGGCTGGGCGAGGGAGCTCCTTGGGAACACCTGTTGAGTTGCACCACTGTTTGAGTTTACTTTCCAAAAGCCCTTTTGCTGCTTTCCTTTCAGTGGAATGTAAAGGGACGGCTGTAAATAGGGGATCTCTGCAATTCCCTCCTTTCTTGAAGGAGAAGAAAGTGTAGCCTCCAGCCAGACTGAAAACAAGTTCCTTCCCATCCTCAAAACAAATAAAGTGAAGCTTATAAGCAAGCTGCTAGTTGAAACTTAGTACTTGGGAGATCCCCCTTCCCTGTGCAGTCTGGTGAAAAGCTGCTAGAAGAAACTTTACACAAAGAGCCTGGTCTGCTGCAAAAAACGGACTTTCTGGCGTGCTTCCTTCTCTTTAGGTGAAAGCCTTCCTCGTCCAGCTGGAAGCAAGACAAAGAAGTGGAACAAACCTGCAGTGTTTAAGGAGCTCTTACTCTGCGAGAAACAGACCTTTCCCCAATCCAGGGATCCCTCAGTTCCCACCTCCAAATGATTTTCCTTCTATTGCAAGTGCTCCCAGCCTTACCTCCATATAACTCTTAAATTTACTGGGGCTACTAGATGTGCGTACATGTGCATCTGTGGCAGAGTCTCTTTAATAGTTTATGTGGGATTAGTGCAAGGACTTTTTCTTCTATAGGAAGTACAGAAACACTTTTTGCACAACTGATCCTGCGGGGAACCCCCTCCCCCCATCAGCAAGACTGGCCAAGGGAGGACCCCTGCCACCCCTGCCCAGTCACTGGGGGGGCTCGTGTCCTGTCTGACCAAGGCAGCACCAGTCACCCATGTGTTCAGCCATGATAACCCTTCTCTTCGGGTCCTCTGCTATAAGGGGCTTATAGTCCTTTGCACCACTTTAGATTTCATCCCATGTAAATAATGAGGGACTTGACACATTTATGGGATATGCTGTGCCAATTCCAGGATTACTAACCGCGCTGAGACAAGTATTTTCTATTCTGCGTTGCAGCTGGCATGTTTTAACTTCTCTGAGCAATCCAAAAAAAGTGTCATATTCACAGCCTTGGAGTAGTGCAGGTATATATTTTCCCAATGTTGAGTTTTAAGCTGAAATATCAACTTAAAAACATATTTTAAAAGAGATTTTTGGAAAAATTATGAATTCTTCATCATTTCTTCATCATTTCCAGCAAACTGGAAATATTTAGTGTTTGTAACTAGCTCTACCCTGGAAGTAAAAATCCAATCTTTTTTCACATAATAGCTGTAAGTCTTTGCAGGACTGGGGTCATATTGTTTAAATATCAAACTTTGCAAATAGGGAAATAGATATTAAAACCCTGGAACCATACCATAAAACTTCTAAAATAGAGCATTTCCAACTATTTTCTAAAAGCCTGACTCTTAAATACTTTAGTAAGCTAATGATTTACCTCCATACTTAATACAGCAACCTAACCTAATTATTTTAAGTTAATGTTTTACATTTTTTGCAAAAAAAATAAATAAATCTGAGAATGCCATAATAAATTAATGATTTACCTACAGCATTATTTTTGCAGGCACACAGACAGAGCAGTTTAAAAGAGCAATCATTTAAGAATTATATTAAAGACCATTCAAAGGAAAGATAAAAGTGGATAAAAAGTGTGTATCAATAACATCTTGCTTTTTGTTAAAGTGTGTATTTATGGAAAAAAAAAAAAAAAAGAGTTGGTAGAAGGATGAATGGTACCTTGTATGTAGCTGGGTGACAATGCAGTCCTACTGGTTAGCAGACAAAGCAAAAAATACAAGGATATCTATATATAAGTATACTGGTATATGTTCCCCCCTAATTAAGGGATATCTGTACCCAGCCAATAAATAAAGGCACAACTGTACAACTGATCTGCCCAGATGAACATCTGCACCTGCACAGAGCTATATTGAAGTCAGTGGCCTTCATAGAGATTTCACAGTCTAACAAGGACTCCAATCACAGTATCGGGCCAGTAAGCATTAGCATTTGGCATTACTGATGTGTTCTTGCTGGCCTGGCAGATTTAGTAAAGGAAAGTTATGTTACACACCAAAGCTTGACATGAAAGCTAAACTGAGAAAAACAAAAGTGATATGCACTTTGCATTATTTGAGTATATCAAAAATACATATTGCCAAACAACAGACATGCACCATCTGCTCTTCACTATCTGTTTACAATAATACAACATAAACATAGCTTGGGTCCATAATCCGTATGGACAGTATTTCAGACATGCTTAGAAACTACAGTCAGGACTAAGACCCAACTAACCTTCCTGTCCCCAGAGACCTCACTATCTACACTGATATTTAAGGTTAGATAAAAGAGCCAATCCAAACTGACAAGACTATGAGAGTTGCCAGTGCTCAGCATGTTTGATCTCGTTCAAAAACAAAAGCCACAGAAAAGTGCTACGTTATCCTACAGTACTACTGTACTCTTGGGTATTTCTTCTCAAGTGCAATTTTGTACCTTCTATAGATTTGCCAAAACCTTAGTCACATAGTTTAACTGCCCTGGGGCCACTGATTACCCTGTCAAACAAGGAGAAACTGCCCTCCTGCTTTTTAAAACTATTGTACAGGTGACACCTACTGGAAGAATGTGATGACAGCAACATGTGTTTCTTCTATGGAGAACATAAGTGCCATATGGAGGCAGGCCAGTGGTCCATTTAGTCTAATATCCCATCTCCAACAGTGGCAGGTGTGGATGCTTTAGAGGCACAGCATTGAACTGGGTATATATAAAGTGATTTATTCCCTATTCATTATCATCCCATGGGATTAGATTTACCACTAATGCTCAAGAAATACTAGTGACAGCACAAGCAAACAAGCTTGCTCTACACCTGCTGTCCTCATTCAGTTTCTTTCTAGCACAAAACCAGATTAAGTTCCCCAATATACCTCTCACACTCCTTAACATAGAAATAATGTATAGCAATGGTTTGGGGGTCAGTTCAACAAACCAAAACAAGACCATTGCAGTTTCAGGAATATAAAAATGTTCTATGTTGATTGAAAATGTTGAAACAAAATATTTTGGACCCAGTAATTCCAAACTGATATTTTCCAGAATTTCTATTTTCCAGCAGTGCTGGAAGTGGTATCTTTCTGAAGAGATGTAGAACTGGGGACGAGTTTCTGTGGTCAGGGACAATTCAACAGCACTTCTCTTACTCCAACTGCTCCAAATTCAAGCTCAGATAATCATATTCTTTCCTCCCAAACTATCTTGCAATTTCAAGTAGCTTTGGCATTCTTCCTTCCTTCCTGTCCTGAACTGTTGCAAAGCCCTGCTGTGCACTTAGACATATAAGCCATGTCCAGATGAGCCTGGCCATGTGGCGATGCAGACCCGTCTGCAGTGCCACACTGCACATTCAAGTGTTCCCTGCACTGCTACCTTGCAGGTGGGGGAGGAGGGAGTTACCCCAGGAGATTCCAGGGTCAGAAAACCCATGCCAAAAAAAAAGCAGGGCAGCGCACAGGGTGGCAGTGCACACCACCCAAACCCAGAACCTGGCTGGCTGCAGCCATGCTCCAGCTACCAGCTACAGGAGCACTGCAGCTGCAGCTTCCTCGGCCCCCAGGACCCCGAGTAAGGCTGCTGGAGCCAGCACAGTTGCTGGTCCCATCCTCCTCTACCCAACTTGGGGTAACCTGCCACATACCAGAACATGCATGGCATAAGCATTCCCCAGGGACAAGTAGCAATGGTACAAGATGTGGAGCTGCTACTTGTCCCTGGGAAACCAAACATCCACGCTCATCTGGACATGGCCATAATGTTTTTACCCTAGACCTTGCTGCATTTCAGTAGCATGTGAAGACATTTCTATATCTAACCTAACTGTCATCTTTATGTGCCTGTATATGAAATTGCTTTGCAATTTCTGAAAGTGAGGGAGGGTCTGTTAAGAGTATCTCAGAATTTAAGCACCCAAAACTACCAGTGACTTTTCAGCATCTTGATACAGAGAATAATAGAAATTAAGGGCTGGAAACAACTTCGAAAGATCAAGTCCAACCCCCCTGCTCTGGGCAGGAATACTGCTGAAATCAAATGATCCAAGCAAGGTGTGTGTCCAGTAGGCCTATGCAAAGCGGTTAGTATTTGCTTCGGATTCGGATTCAGCCAATTCAAGGGACAGCAATTCAACTCGGTGATTCGAATCACTGTCCCAAACGGAGTCGGCCGAATCTCCGAATCAGCCAGGCCAGGCCCATCCCCTGCCTGCTCTCCCAGCCCGGCAATGGCTGCCCTGCCCGCTCCAGCTCCCGGCACTTGGGGAAAAAAAAGCTCAACTCACCGGGTGCTGCTGGGTGGGGAGCGATCCCCACTACCCCCGCTGCATGGGGGGCTCTGCACAAGCCCCCCCGACATCCCCTTGCTCTCCCAGCCCCCCCATTGGGTGCCCTACCCAGCCCAGCTCTGGCCCTTTAAGGAAAAAAACAAAAACCCCTGCAGTCACTGCTCCTGCGGGCGGGGGGGGACCCCCGCTGCCCCATGCCACATGGGGGGCTCTGCACGAGCCCCTGAAACCTTGAGACTGCTGCAGGAGCGGTGAGTCCTGGGGCTTTTCTCCATGTCTTTTTTTAAGGGATGGAGCTGGCCCAGGCAGGGCAGCCATGAGAGGGGGCTGGGGGAGCAGAGTGGGGGCAGGGGACTTGTGGCAGAGCCCTAGTGTCCAGGCTCCTCTGAAGACTTCCAAGGGTGGGGACTGCACCACCTCCTTGGGAAGTCTATTCCAGGTTCTGGTCACCCTTATTGTAAAGAAGTTCTTCCTTACAGCCAACCTGAAACCATCCTCTAACAGCTTATGGCCACAGCTCCTTGTCCTCCCCTGGGGTGCCCTGGAACAGTTTTTCTCCCAGCTCCCAATATTCACCCCTTACATACTTATAGACAGCCACCAAGACCCCCCCAGTCTTCTCTTTCCCAGGCTGAAGAGTCCCAGATCCCTTAGTCTTTCCTCATAAGGTTTGTCTTCCAGGCCCTTAATCAGTCTTGTGGCCCTGCTCTGGACCCTTTCAAGATTCTCCACATCTTTTTTGGCTGCGGTGCCCAGCACTGGACACAGTCCTCCAGCTGGGATCTCACCAGCGCCGAGTAGAGAGACATACAGTATCACTTTGCATACAGTAGCTAAAGAAGTCTCTGATACAGGGCACTACCACTATATGTATATCAAATAAGATATCATTAATACTCATCCATCCACAATCCTTGTGATCCAAACCTTTGAAAGAAAAATGTCATTTTGTAGTTTTCATTAATGTCCTTATTTATTGTTAATGTTTTCTGCCTATATGAAAACAAATAAAGACGTCCAAATATAGGACTCTGAGCTGAGGAAATGTAATGCTGATGAAGTAGGATTTAACAATCAGCATTACCCCCTAGTGGACAGAAAATGTTTCGCATTTACTTTGTAACTGCCATATTTCAGTTGTCCGGTATCCGTAGACTTACTCCTCCTGTGTGCTCGTTTGATTAACTTTTTGGATACATGGCCCTGCCCTAATTATTTGCACTGTAACCTTAGCACTGAAGCCTTGATCCAGCAAAGGCAGTAAATATATGCTTCACTTTATGGGTAGTGCCATTAATTTATATAATTAATTCACCATTAATATATTGATATACCTAATACATGCTTAAATATTTGACTCTGTGAGGGGCTGAGAAAAATATTCAGAGCTATGCTTGACTATGCCTGTAACTGTTGGGTTTTTTTCAGTAGTTAATACAAAAAAAAAGTTAGGGACAGATTATTTTTAAAGATTTTTGAGTGCTATACCATTGATCTGGACACCTAAATACATTTTAAAATGTGATCTTTGAAACCTAAAAAATTCTTGACAACTCCCTCTAGAAGTGCCGTGCTGTGATCACTGAGCTTTTTCATGACTAATAACATTTTGCTAACATTGTCACTCCTGGCACTTGGTTAGCCAATATTTGTCCCAATGACTTTTTGTTAAGGAGATGCCCTTAGTTCCATTTCCGTCTCGTTGTTTGGCGAGACCCTCAAATCTTTGCAATGCTCCAGTCCTATCCATCTCTTGCAGCACCTTCCTTGTAGATTCATGGCCTCATAAAGTAGAAGAACACATGATTTTAGCTAAATCTATTTAATTAAAACCACCAACTTCTCTGGTATAGACAAGGCCATGTATCTTTGGGGTTCAGGTACCTCCTGCCAGTCAGAATTGTTGGCATTCTTGTAAGCAGTATGGCTGTTGAGCACCCCAACAAGCATCTCAGCCTTGGCAAGGCAGAGAAACTCAGCATCTAACTGACACATGCATAAATCCCACCAGGATTCATAAGCCACCATTGCTCTGCCCATCTCTCCTGGTGAACTCAGTCTAGCGGGCATTTTCAGAGCATGCCTGCCAGACTGGGCTCTTCACAAACCATGGCAATCGCTGCCTTTTTTCGAAACACAGGCAGAGGAGAAGGCAATGGTATCAGCTCTATCTCAGTGGTTAAAACATGCACCCAGGATGTGGGAGGTTCAGATTCAATTCCCTTGTCTGCCTGGGGGGGATTCGAGAGTGTATTTTCTACCACACAAAGGAACGTCTAGCCAGGATGTCTTTGTCTGGGGACACTTCATTTCTTGCTCGAGGCTGTCCCACTTCACATAAAATCATTAAAGATTTGTTGTGGGAAAGAGATCAGAAATGAGCACGACTCCAGCCTGGTAGCTATAACACTCACCTGGGAGAGAGAGTCCTGGGTACTAGTCTCCAATAGTTGTACATTATTTCACATTAAACACAGATCAGGGACTGTGGATTTCATTCAGAGGCACCTACCACTTACCTTGTATTATGATGGGTACCTAACTCAGGGCACCAAATTCTGCTGCAGTGCCAAGTGCTGAATGCAGTACTCTACTGTGTGGCACCCAAGTCTCTCAGATCTCAACCTCCCTGAAAATCGACTGATCCTTGAAATCTCAGTGCAGGGTTGCTTACTTGTTCTGAGATGAGGATTATCAGGCTCTCTCTTGCACAGCCTATGTGGGGTCATTTCCCCCACCACAAAGTGTCATAATCCTTTACCCAACGTCTAGCTGTCCAAATCACAGCACACTTTGTAGACCAATACTCTCCTCTCTGGACAGGCCCAGGGTGAGAAATGCTTTGAAGTGCGCTGGCAGAGTTATGATTTCAGGAGTGGGATGCCTAGATGCCCTTGAGAACTTGTGCCATGGCCTTGAGAGAGAAAACTTAGACTTCACCATGCTGATCTCACTAGACCTATCCCCACCATCTGGAAGTTACAACATGAACTAGGTAGGTCACAAGCTTTGTAAGGCAGGGAGTGTCTTTCACTAAGTGCTGATGTGTCACTTAGCACAACTGGGTTCTCATCTTGGTTCAGGCTTCTATGCACTACTATGACACAAATATTAGTAACTACCCATTAAGCCCTTGGACATGGTTATAATCCAAGACAAATAAATTAACGTGAAGAGGGTGTCTGCACTCCTGTGCTGCTGCAGGCATAAGCACGTGCCCTGCCCTCCACAATAAGAAAAGGAAAAACAGAGCAGCGTGACGAGCTTCTCCTACTAGCTGCAGCAGTCAGCCTGGAAATGACCACTTCTTCAGGGCAGCAGTTGACTCAGATATGACAAAGCCAAAAAGCCAGGAATGGAAAGGCCTGCTGAGGATAAAAAAGACTGGTAGGGTCCATCACTCAAGCGCTGCCCTACCCAGAAACATGAGAACATAATTTCAGTTTACCACCATGCCAGGTCCACGCAGCATTCTTCGCATTGCTTATCCAGGAGATTGCTGTCCCCACACCTAAACTGCCCATAAGCACGTATCTGTAGGAGACTCCCAAACAGCAGAATTTTTGGGCAGTCTTTCAGGCATTATACCACACTGAATCAGACACCTTGAAAATACCCTTAGATACCAGGCATATGTATAACCCTGGGGAGTCACTGGACACAACCTGATGTTTTGACCAGGAATTGCAAACGCCTAAGGATAGGAGCTAGCTATTTATCACCAGAATAGACTGCGTCAGTGTTTTTTTTCCCCCATCTGTGTGCCTTACCAAATGCTGGACTATTTCTGAAGCATACACAAAGCATACAGACTTTTCCCTCAGCCTCTTCCTGACTGATTTCCCTTTACCTATTACAAGTATTCACCTTTGTTTTAGTAAACTTAATAATTTTGATTTTTGTATAGAAGTTACAGTTTTATTTATTTTACTAAGTAGTATGATCAATAAGAAAAAAAAAAACTTTACATTATTATACTAGATAAGGATTGCTATCTGTATTTCAGTAATGTCTGGTATGGCCTATTGTGTTTGGTGTCATATACACAAAATTATGTCTGTTATTATATTAATATAAAAATACAACTTAAACTCTGTGTGTACTGTGTATCCTAACATACCTTGTCA
>NW_005842290.1:758200-763242 GCF_000455745.1 Alligator sinensis | reverse complement strand
CAAAATGAATGAGGAGGATTCACAGGTGTTTCTACAGCACCTAAAATAATTGGGTGCTGGTCTACTACATGCCACTGGAATACAAATTATAATGAATATTATTATTAACGTCATTATGTTGGGCCCAAACTTATTCTCTTTTTAGGCAATGGAAAATTCCTGCTGATAACAACAGGACTGGCCCCCTCGAGGTGGTTTTGTTTGTTTTTTTCAGTTGGGAAGACAAGCTGGATGAGCCTGCTCTGTGCTCTATGAAATCCTGTGTCATATACATCTAGGAAATTGCATAATTATTCTTTGCAGTGAAACACAGCCATTTCCTTATGCCTGTCCACAGAAAGCAATTAAAAATAAGCATTAAGCCAGACGAACTGTTTTGTATTATATACTGATGCAATTTCTATACTGCAAGGAAAAACATTGTGCAGGGAACCTCTCTGTTGATCTTTACAGTTTCATGTGCTTACATGCTAAAGATCACAATAAGGCTCTTAGGCCTGAGCTACAGGCAGTTTTTGTGCTTGTGTAACTATTTTCATTAGGGATGTGATTTTAACTTCACACAGGAATAAAATGTACCCGATAAGCACCTTCATACCAGCAAAATTGCATCCACTTCAAATGGTCTCTACCACTTCCATTGAAGTGGTATAGTTAGAGCAGTTCTACCTGTGTGTAGAAAAAGTCTTCTCATGAGTAAATGTGTCTGTGCTAACACACATACATGCATGCGACAATGAGGCCAGACCCATCCTGGGTGTATTTCCACTGAAGTCACACTGGGAATAACTATAGCCCGGTATTTTTGACAACTGAACATTCCCTTACTCAAAATACCTCACAAGCTGGTGAATTGTGTCAAAAACCTGTTTTTTATTTTATTTTTTTAAGTAAGCTAAATAACTTGAAAAATCATGTGGCTGAGCCAAATTGTGGCTTTAATTTTTAAGATTTAAGCAAACCACAAAGACACACCCAGTTAGCAAAGTCTGGAGACAATAAGATGTAAAGCAATCCTCCTCCTGACCTCACATTAACACAGAAATCACCCTACAGCATGCAAGTGTCAGCCAACAATGGCACCTAGTTATTTCCTGTCAGCTGGTCCCTTTGATCTAACCTGATCCTTCTTCACTTTATTAAAAACGTTCTAATCTTTTGTCTTTGATCTCCCTGTAGGACTCTTCAAAGAGCTTCAAATTAGCAAACATGCAAACAAACAAACAAAAAATGTATATAGTGCCCTGAATCTGTAAGAAACAATGAGGTTGAGTAGCCGTTTCCTTCCTCAACACACAGGTTTAATTGTGGGTAGATTTTTAAAGCTGAAAGATGCCATAGTTATCAATTGTTTATTGGAATTAGGGTGGACGACACAGTCCCAGCTTTTTACTATGGGGTGGTTTGCTCTGAAGGTGTAACAAGGCAGCCCAGCAGGGCTAGCAAAAAAGCTATGTGCATACTTCATTCACCATGCCAGATGAAAGGATTATGTCACATTCAAGAGCAACAAAGAGCTCTGTTTAAGTTTGTACCAGCCTGGAACAGTGGGGCAGCCATTAAAGACCACCAAGGTTTTAAATAAAACCGGACACTTTTAAGTTTCTTATAGCTTTCCTTGCGGATAAATCCATCCGACATGAAGGGAATGTCAATATCAGCTGGGAATAGGATTCTTGTGGGTTTAGGAAGGGGAAAAAAGTTTCCTTTAACAGTGTATTTTTTTCCTGAATAAAGTCCCCTCCATCAAAGTTAATGTTATTTCCATATAAATGTTGCTTTATCCTAGATTCATATTTACTTTGCTTTATCCTGTTAAATAAGATAAATACTCCTGGTGAAATGTAGAATTAAGGGTCAGTAAAATCTAATATCTAGAATCATAGCTCTCCAATGGTTTTCATTTTACCCCCAAATTTAGTGTCTCCTTGTTTTGTGGAACATCACTTGCATCTGAAATAAATATATAACTAGGTTAGAAAAAGAGTAATGTACACAAGGAAATCTTGCTGTATTTTAATTTTCCTGCCTGAATAACATGTGTGTCTGCCTCATTTTGGGTCTTTGTTATACATCATATTCCATGTTGTGACCTTGGCAGAAGGAAAGGTACATCTACAGCCAGGCATTATGTATTAGCTCAGTTTTTCCAGGATGGTTCAAAATACGTTCCTGGTAGATGCTGAGTTTCCAGGCCACAGGAATTCTCCTGTGATTGCCATTAATAACCAAGTACCCTATCCAATGCCTATTGAAGTCAATGGAACTCTTTCCATTGATGTCAGTGGGAGCTGGATCAGGTCCCAGATGAACAGAGTTAAGAATCACTAAGCAATTCACAGAAATAAAAGGTTCTGCATCCAGTGCTGGCCTCAAGGAATGCTTTGGCCTCTGATGCCTTGCCCTGCTCATGCTGGTAAGCCTCCCAGCTTTCTCCCTCAGCTCAGGAATGTTGTGACTATTAAGATGGTGGGGTCTGACTACTAATGGCTGCAGAGCTACATTTGTGACATGCTTTCTGCCACAGGCTGGGCATACATGTTGCTGTTGATCAGGGGAGATGCATACCAATTGATCTCTTAACGTTGATCAGGGGAGATGAATACCAGCACAAGTTATTCTGTGATGAGTCAAGAGTCCTACCATGTGCCCATACATGGGAGTAAGAGGAGCTAAGAAGTCCCCATCATGCTCTGACATGGACTTCATGCACTGCTGGACACTGCAGATGGGAGAGAGAAGAACAGCCGTGCAGGGGTAGGTGGGGAGTGAACAGGCAGAAGCAGAGAGTTAATACTGTCTTAACTCCATTCCTCCCCCCACAATTAGCCTGCAGAGCAAGAAAATAAAGGGGGGTAAGTAATCTCAGATAGCAAAAGAGCTGATGCATATAACTTCCTCAGAGCAAAGGGGACCTACTAGTCTCTCATATTAACAGCTTTACTCTGGGGTAGTACAGCTCTGCACTGCTTCTTGCTCTGGATGGGTTGCAAGGATAATGAATCCACAATTCAGTGTTGTGACAATTTGGTGTTTGAGGACTAGACTGCGATTATTGACTCTGAATAGGATTTTCCAGCATACATAGTTCCTTTGGAGCAAATAAATTTCTTGTGACATAAAGCAGCACTCACTAAGAGGGAGGGTCACTATCTGTCCTGCAGTGAGGGCCTGATTCTACCCCGTCCAAAGTCAATAGTGTAAGTCCTACTGACTTCTATAATGCAAGATAAAAACTAAAATCAGGCAAAGAAATATAGGTGCCATATGTTGATTGAGAGAATTAAATACAGAAATATACATTTTGGTGAATAGATCTAGATTGTTAATTAGCATCCTTTCATCTAAAAGGTGCCATTTATGTTAAAAACCTATTAAAGACAGTAGCCGAGTAATTATATTTGTAAAGAACTACACATAGGCTCCAGTTAGCTTACATCTGCCTCCCCATCCAAACCCTCTACCAAGTCAATGCCACAATCTTTTAGTGGTTTATTTTTATGCATATAAGAGTTTACTTGAAAAAACTAAAAGATAAGAAATGTATAATGAAATAGATGCAAAGACCTGTAAAATGACACACAGGTTAGCTTCTACAGCTTGAGGATTTTCATGGGTGTAAGTGTAGTTCTTGCATGGACTTCTGATACAGTCTTAAAGTGCAAAGTGCTGCTGGCAGACAAGGTTCTTTGTGATATCTTTTATTAAACCAACTAAATAGTTGAAAAATTGTTTTTTGCAAGCTTTTGGGCAAAGAAATTTTTTTTCCAACTATTTAGTTGGTCTAATAAAAGATATCACATTTGCCAAAAGAACCTTGTCTGCCTATGTCCTTAGACAACACAGTTACAACCAACAACCCCAAAGTGCTGCTGGCACACTGAGGGACACTGATTGCTCCAGGAGTCCATGCCAAGACCTAAGACCAACTGAGACTCTGCTGCTTTTCAGAAACATTGTTTGGAATCTTTACTAAAGCACCATGCTCAAGACTTGCACTGACCCAAGCCAGGAGTTCTCACTTACATTATCCAGATGTATTGTGAACCTGCTCTCAGCTGACTCATGCCAAAGTAGTGCTGCTCTATAGTTCAGAGACATGCAGAAACACTGAGAAAAGAATTAGAGTTGTTGCCATAGACTATTTAAAGTACGGCAGAACTCAGTAAGTCTTAGAAAACAAGCCTGCATAACAGGGTAGACCTGACTTTCAGATATTGCCTCTTAACGCTGTGTATTGGGTTTATACTAGGAACAGCAGAAGTGAAGTAGTGCTGGAGAGAGCTCCTATTTCACACACTCTCTGAAATGCACAGACCTTAGGTAGATTCCTGCACACTGAGGAACACTGTCAGTTCTTACAGACTTCTTGATTTTCATTGCCTCGTCTTAACCTCCTGAATCTACATTGCAGCCTACCTCCAAATCCAAATTAACAATTCATTCCTGACCCCTTGAACTTCCTCCATAGTACCAGGGGTTGAGTGGACAGTGACTAATATCCACAGAGGGTCACTTCTTTTCCAGCTAAGACTAGTTTCTACAGATCTACTTTATTATCTCTTGGGAAAACCATAGAGAGGTACAGTCCTGGTAGGCATTCAGAAATGTGCATGCCATGTAAAGCTTTCAGAAGCCACCTATGCACCTTGGATTTCACAAAGTGGCTGGGGATGATTTGAGAACAGAGTAAAAATCTCTCCAGTACTTCAGCTTTTGGCAAAGTGTGGAACATTACAAGGAAAGCGTCCTGTCAAAATACCCTGTTTCTCTTCAGTCAGTACCCCCAAAATATAGAGGTACCCCAGAAGGAAAAATAACAGGTCAATGGAGAGCACAATTATCTCAGTATTTTCATTCCTCAAGAGAGGATTGGCTCAGAGTCTGTATAGATTATTGGGTCAATTTTTAATTTTATGTAACTTAATTTTACCAACTCTACTCATCATGAAACTAATAATATTTTTAGGGAAGGTAGGATTCACAGAGTACGCTAACTTGCCAGCTTAACTGCTGAACAAAACACGCATGTTGAGTTTTTG